>NC_142365.1:30342500-30540000 GCF_059441175.1 Urocampus carinirostris
ATTTTGTTGTGTCTGGCTCTGTGCAAGCAAAAACAAAAAAGACAAAAATAAAATCGTCTCACCAAAGATTCCCAAGTTGATGGGGAACATGAGCGACACCCCAATAGGGAAGCCCACCATGTAGTAGCCCACCAAGCTGCACACCGCACCCACCGTTTGCTTGCCAGCACCCCTGACGATTCCTCCCAGCACGCACTAGAAAGCTCAGATTGTAAAAGGGAAAAAAAGAATAACGGGGTCGTAATTCTTACCGCAAAAGAATCGATTACGTGGCAGGCGCTGTACATCTTTAAAATATCCGCCACTCTTGCCACGATCTCCCTGCGGATTGCAGATGAGCAAGTGATCATGGGTGACCAGTGTTGGGACAGACTGGTTACAAAGAAATATCTTCTTGGAATTACATTTCTCGGTCGCGAGTAGGGGATAGGGGCTACAGTTGTAACATGGGGACAAGTGTTACAGTCAAAGTTTGATACAGGATACTCCCTTTTCCAGTTTGACCTAAAGACGTTTGAAGACTCTCAGTGACATGATCTCCATTTTATAGGTAAAAACACATTTTCAGGCAAGAAGATAACTAATTTCTGGAACGCGCCCAACACTGGTGATAACATTACCAATGAAGCAGCATGCGGCGCTCACATACTTGTCTGTGGTGAAAATGTAAGCGATGACGTCACGGGACACAGCCAGGAAAGTCCCGGTGAAGCACGAGACTACCACTAGGAATCGATGGGAAACCGCAATGAGATGTTGAAGCAAATTAAACATTGAGATTTTGCCTTGGACCCAAACGTAGGAAGCAGAAAGCATTGCCAGGTGCTAGAAAATGATGGCATTTAATAACAAAATCATCAATACATACCTGTCAACCTCCACGGCTCCTTGCCCGTACAAACTTTCGTATTTTCCCATACAAAATAATTGTACACCATACTTTTTTTCTGAATGATGCATGATGGGAAATCCCCAGGCGGCAGACGCATGCGATTGACAAATTTGCGTTTTTCTGTACAGATTTCCTTGTACGTCGTACTCGTCTTAAAATGCATAATAAACGTACTTTGTGCGGCAAAACCGTACAGGTTGACAGGTCTGTCAATACAGCAACAAATGGTCAAAAATAACAATAAAACTGTCTGAAATAAATAACAAATTTCAGAAAGCAGGATGACTGGAAAAGGTGTTGGTGGAAAATGAAGGTGGAAAAATCTGTCCAAAATATTTATATAAAGGGTCAGGCTATTTAGGAACAGGTGAAGGGTGATTGGAAACACCTGTCCCAATTGAAACTCATTAGGCGCCATTGAAGGTCCTTGCTGGAGCAAGGAGCCCAAATGGCCAGGTGCTCCTCTCACAGCCGGGTCAGGGATTCTTAATGGCCGGGGATTCTCCTAACAGCCGGGGCAGGGAGCCAAAGCATTTGGGGACTCTCTTCGCAGTCAGGGCAAGGAGACGAAGCGGCCTGGAACTCTCTATTCTGCCTGGAAATTTCCTCGCAGCCAGGGCAGGGAGCTAAAGCGACCAGGGACATTTCTCGCTGCTAGAGTTGGGAGCCGAAGAAGCTGGGGACTCTCCTCACAGATAGGGCATGGGGTGGTTACCGCTGAGTCCTTTCATGGACCGGTGATTTTCATTTTCCATCTTCGTTTTCTACTATCACGTTTTCCCAGTCCATTATGTTCTCTGAAGTTTGTTTTTTGTGTCTGATTCTGACAGTTTCATTGTTGTGTTTGAAGGTTTGTTTGTTACTTTGTTGCTGATTTTGTAATTAAATGCCATTTGTTTTTGAGCACCTTGCCCCTTCCTGCTTCCTGCGTTTGGATCCACCGCAAAATCACAACATTAAACTTTTGCAAAGTGAGCTAGATGTACGTACGTGCGCAGGTGACCGACACTTTTCCGCTGAGTTTGGCCTGCTCCGTCTTTCCAGCTCCCAGCGAGTTCCCCACGCGGACACTAGCTGCCACAGAAAAGCCAACCGGGAACTGTGGAAAGGATTTTTTCAGTCAATATTTCACTGGGTTTCTTAACTTCTCATTTTTTATTAAGGGAAACGTCAAGTCAAGTTCCATTTATTTCTAGAGTTGAGTGTAACGCATTACAAAGAAACGCGTTCCTGGAACGCAATTACCTGTATTTTCCAAACTCTAATTCTCGCTGAGTATAAGTCGCACCAGCGAAAGATGGCATAATTAAGAAGGAAGAAACATATAAGTCGCACCAGAGTATAATTCAACTTTTTGGGTAATTTATTTGGTTAACCTCAACACCAAAAACATACATTTCATCTTGAAAGGCAATTTAAACTAAAAATAAAACGGAGAACACGGTATACTAACGCTACCCCAACGTGCACATACTAGACACGCTCGTCTGAACTGACGTAACATATTAAGAGTTTTTTCGATAATTCTAGCATTAAAGAACATGCTTTCCAAACCATCAGCTTCACTCCAAATCACTTTATCCAATGATTTTTTTCATCCTAGGTGTCACTGTCCCTGTAAACAATCCGCTGCTTTCGTCTTCTGGTTCTACATTGCTTACGGCAGACTCATCGTCACCTCCACTTTCTATTTTTCAATATCTTCAGCTTGTAATCTGCAGACTATGATTTTCTTTTCAGCGCCATTTCTTTCAGTTGTTATTATAAATTGGAAATCTTTTTTGAGCAGTATTTACTTCTGCGAAATGACGCCTTATCTTCTGAGCATTCATGGCTTGATTAGTACAAAAACTTGCTCAAAAGTGATTTTCTATAAGGTGCAAGTTCTCTGTGCTTTTCTGTTCTGTTACACTTCCACCAAAAATGAGATACAAAGTCATTTCAGCGACATCTGTGCAAGTGACGTATACTAGAATACATTTGTTGGCACAGCACGGCAAGGTGGAAATTATCAACACAGGCCTAGAGCGCCACTGAAAGTACCCGGGAATAATGTGTCAATAATTCTACGGATAAGTCGCACCGGAGTATAAGTCATACCCTCCGGCCAAATAACTGTGTCATATATTCTGGAAAATATGGTACTCATAAAAAGATCCACACCTGGCTCATGAGCCATACTTTCCCAACCCCTGGTGCAGTGCATCACATATTTTTATTGGCAAATAAATCCCAATTACGCCGTTGTCAAAATACCATGCCACTACTCATCCCCTCATACCATAAAAACCATGACTGCCAGTTGGTACAGGATAGACTGAGCCCCCAGCTCCACCTCGCTGATTACGGCAGACAGGAAGCCGGCGATCTCGTACAGCCACCACTCCAGACATGTCATCAGCATGCTAGGTATTGCCAGGCGCAGGAAAGGACCCCACTCGCGCAAACTCTCGAGTGACCAGCCTGAAAGTACCTCTGTTCAGTACCATGCTCATGGATTTCTTGTTAGGAGTCACACATTACAAAGGAACGCCTCACTTGAACACAATTAGTTTTCTCGGTATCGAGCACTGTTGGGCATGTTGCTTTTAACAAGTGTTTGGTTATAGTTTCTCACTACTTCTTCAATACAGTAACTGAGATAGTAACTGAATTACTCTATAATAAAAGTAACAAATTACCAGGGAAAGTAACTTTTTGTGCAAACATGCTTAACATATTCTAGAAAAACAAATACAATGATAAGTGTATTCTCACCTTTCTGTCAATAAACGTTTGTGTATTATTCTGCAATACACATTTCTATCACATGGGGAAAATATTATTCCGTATCTGCCCCCCTCAGACATGATAGGAAATGGACTGCCAGTGTAAAATGCTACTTTTGGGAGTCAGTAATCTGGGAGGTAATAGAATTACTTTTAACTGGAGTAACTAGTAACTGTAACCAGATACTGTTTTCAGTAACACACCCAATACTGTTGTGGAGCAATACAGAGATATGTTGATCCGACTTACCATCCCAGGTGGCTTTGTGAAGACCCCTGGCATTCATGTATATGAAGAGAAACACCATCAAGGAGTACTGCGAGATGGCATTAGCAGCTGCTGATCCACTTTTTTTAAAAAACAATTGGAAAAAAAGTCTTAAAAACTTGTCTTGTACAGTCAATCTTCAGAAGATATTGGGTACCCAAATGGCCTTATTGCAAGTATTCTGAAAGCTCTTTTTTGCAACACTAATATTAACTGATTGTATAATTCACAGGCATTTACCCCCACTTCAAGACAATACCTCTTTAAATTATACAAAAATAACGATGATTAATCATTCAGTGTTTATTTTGTCGTCACTTCTATTCGGAAAACAACTTATTTTTGTTTGTTTGTATGCAAATCATCTCTCGATGACTTATTTAAAATGCAATTATTTTCTAAATCGTCAATTTTAAATCTGTCAATATAAAATCTTTCAATATTAAATGTATTGCTGGTTTCCTGTAACCTTTTATTGTGGGGGAAAAATAGTGAAATAAATACATTTTGGAGATAAGTGTTTTTCACATGCCAACCATGTTATTTAACAGTCCTATTGCGCACCAAATCAGAATTTTGTGTCTCACTATAGCTTTCTGCCATGAGTCAAGAAAATTGCATGCCTCATTTTGCATCTAACCATTCATCCATTATCTGCATCGCTTTTCCTGAGCTATCTCTGGGCAGTGGGCAGGGGACACCCTGAACAGGCTGCCAGCCAGTCGCAGGGCACACAAAGACAGACAACTCACTCACTCACTCACTCACTCACTCACTCACTCACTCACTCACTCACTCACTCACTCACTCACTCACTCACTCACTCATTCACTCACTCACTCACTCACTCACTCACTCACTCACTCACTCACTCACTCACTCACTCACTCACTCACTCACTCACTCACTCACTTACTCACTCATTCACACCTAGGGACAATTTGGATCGGCCAATTAACCTAACCTGCATGTTTTTGGAATGTGGGAGCAAACTGGAGTGCCCAGTGGAAACCCACGCAAGCACAGAGAGAACATGCAAACGCCGCACAGGAAGGCTGTAGTTGAGTTTTATCCCATGACCACAGAACTGTGCAGCCAGAGCGCTAACCACTCAGCCGCCGTGCCGCCACATCCTAACTATTTAAACAATTTTTAAAATGTGTAATAAAAAAAAATCACAAAAATTGTCGAGTTAAAGGAGAAAAAAACTTACGCACTAAATACATTGTCCATTCGATATCTTTTTCATTTTATTTTTCAATGATTACAGATGAGACTGTGCCTCCCCTGCACTGAACACTGTTTAGGAGATGAACTATGATCGTTTAGAATTATTTGGATTAAAAAAGGACGATTATTAGAAGGAGATGAAGTGGCTGAAGGGCACACCAAATCTAAATATATGGTTTCACTATAGTCCTCTGCCATGAGGCAAGAGAATTGTGTGCCTCACGTTGCATCTGCGGATGCTAAACACAGTAAGACAATCATTAATACAATTAGTATGTATATTCAAAATATAATGTGAAAAATATCCCTAGTTCTATTATTTTGGGCTGAGGTGTCTGCCAAATCGGAATCCTTAGTTTCACTATTGCCCTCTGCCATGAGGCAAAAGAATTGTGTGCCTCACGTTGCATCTGCAGACGCTCAATACAGTTATACGTTACATAGCAGTTTTATAACTGATATTCATAATATAATGTAAAAATTAGCAATAGTTCTATTGTTTGGGGCTGAGGTGTCTAGCTAATCAGAATACTTGGCCTCACTATGGTCCTCTGCCATAAAGCAAGAGAATTGCATGCGTCACTCTGCATTCGCAGACGTATAGAACTGTAATACGTTTCTTACTAATTGAACTAAAGTTCAGCAATATATAAAAAGACAATCAAAAATGTGTGAATTAAAATAATAAATAACTTTAACAGTAAATAATATATCCATTTAATATGTCTAAATTCTCCGCAATGGCAGGCGAGGCATAGGATCGCTTGCCTCCTCTTATACGTTACATACTAATTAAAATAATATTCGTAATTTGAAAATTCAGTGATTTAAAAAAAGGAAAAACAATTGAAAGGTTAAATCAAGTCATGTTAATCTGTATAGCCCTTTATCTCAAAGAGTCTCAAAGGGCTGCACAGACCACAGATTATTGCAAACCACAGACTAGTATTACACCAGGTTAAATGAGAATACAATTTATCACTTACTATAACCATTTAATGTATCTTAATTTTAAATTACCAGCCTCACTTTCCTCCTTGAACTGCAAGTCACTGAAGGCCACAACTGCAATTAGTTCCTTAGTTTTGACAGCTAAAATTTACTGCTTTAAAACCAAAACTTCTTTCTCTCTGTCTTTTCAAGCAAAATCCTTGTTTTCTCTAATGTCACGTTTGTAGGTGAACAAAAAAAGCCTATCACCATGACTCAACAAACTTCATCGACATGCTTTAAAGTGAAAGTGCTCATTTATTCATTTACCATTCAAGTTATAATTAACAAGTCACATGCCAGTAAAGCAGACATGCATATACTCACGCCACCCCGAGATTCAGGACTGCCAGAAAAACATAGTTGATGATTGCATTGAAAATGTTGCAGGTGGCTGCAGTGAGCACCTGAGGCCACATGATGCCCTGCCACAGAAAATGTTCAATTACTGGAAGATCCGTCGCTAAATGGATTGATGCACATATTGATATTATCGATACTGAGTGAATGCTTGTATCAGAACTTTACAATCTTGTTGTTCCTGTGTCGTAAGATTATATAGTACAGAGAAAATGTATTTTCCCCCTTCCTGAATTCTGTGTTTTTTTGCATATTTATCACTCACAAAGGTTTCAGATAGTCAAACCAATGTTAATATCACACAGAGACAAATACAAAATGCAGTTTTGAAACGTTGATTCCATTTTTTAAGGAACAAGAAATCTAGGCCTTTCTGGCCGTATTATAAAAGAGTTATTGACTTATTTTGCAAAGAAGCATGAGCACAAATTTCTCCACAGCTTTGTGAAAAACGTTTGATTATCACTGCCAAGGGGCAAGGTGGGCCAAATCCCTCTTAGGTTCTGGGGGCAATCAATTTTTCACATGGGGCCAGATAGATTTGGCTTCTTTTTGGGCCTAAATACATTGAATCAACATTTCAAAACTGCAGTTTGTAATTCTTTGGGTTTTCTCTGTCCATCCATTCATCCATCCAAATTTTTTCTGCTTATCCGGCGTCGGGTCGGGGGGCTGCAGCCTTGGCAGAGAAGCCCAGACCTCCCTATCCCCAGCCACTTTATCTAGCTCAGCCGACAGGATCTTCGCACTTTCACTCGCTATGTGCCCTAGTCACTCGGTTTGCGCGTTCATGTGAAAATGGGGTGTGTCCCGATACTCTCAAGACCGAGGCAGAAGTGCCCTCAAACCATGTCGTAACCACTTCAAGACCGAGGGGGCTCTCGACCTCACTTGGCAGCAAAGTGACTACCCAGAAGGCTTTACGAATTCTCAATATCAACAAACATGCCCGAAAAGGAACCGCACAAATGTAAGTAGTTTTCCACAACCACGCATGTATTTGCAACAAAATGTATTGAGATATCTTAGTTAGACGTAAATGCAATAGAAAATCGTATTTTCGCGTTAAAACACGAACATTGCAAAATCGCTACTTTACGAAGTGCACTAATCTACCAAGGGAGCTGGCAAAAAAAAATCTTCTCGCTACAAACTGTAAAGTAGGATAACTGTTCAGAAAATCACGGTTCAGCCCATCCCTGTTTTTATCTTAAACGAGTCGTCCTTTTACATCTACTGTACATGGCCAGTCGCTAAAGGAGCATAGTCAGAATACCGTTCTGGACATAAGCGCTTGTTTACTGCACACAATTTCGGGTGTCGTGTTTTATTTACAATATGATTCTTTCATGTGAGATCAGAATGCATTAGTTTTCATCATGCATTATGAGTAATGTCTCCGAATTTCACGTGGAAATACAGTTGAAACAAACTACTATCACATAGTCCACTGCCTTCTCTGTAAACACATATTAAGTAAACTAATTACCTTCTCAAAATGTTGTCCAAATGTGGAGACAATTCTAAAGCATATGTGATGCTGGCCAATAGAAGGCTCATACAGCCATAAGAATAACATGTCAATTTTGTGTATCTATTCACTATCAAATAATTATCCAGAACACATCCTATAATTTCCTGTCTCACATCAACTTGCTGAGCATCCTATACTCAGTTGTTTTTGTACAATACATCAGCATTAAGTAATTCTTGTTTTTTCCACCCAACCTAAAGGCCACTGTAGAACGTCCCGTGGAAGAGCTGGTCACCATCACAGCTACCACGCCATCCACACCACCGGGCACGTCGTTGGCACCTTCTAATCCGGCGCCAAACCCCAAATCACCCAGAAAAAAAAGGAAGCACGATACACTCCTTGACTTTTTGAAAGCGCAGTCTGCCGGAGCGAGGAAAAGGCTCGAAGAAACTGTGGCCAAAACTGAGCGGTTCCCGTCCTTTTTGGGAAGCTCGTGGACAAATTTCCAGAACAGTGACATCTCTGCAATGTTTCCCTTTGTTTTATAAAAGGATTTTATTTTTATTTTTATTAAGAACTCAATGAAGTTCCAGTTTGTGTTTCCAACTTTATGGAAGTATTGGTATATTTTTGTTAAAATTTGTGACACATTATTTATTTACTATTATGTATTTTGGCCCAATGTGAGTTTGTTTTTCTGAAAGTAAACTATTATTTAAGCTGGAGTGATTTCTAGTTGTTTTCTGTCCAACAGTCACATAGTTCACACACAGTATCTCACATCATTATGAAATAAACCACCAAGGTGTTACTCAAAATGAAGATGTTTATTGAATAGTAATGCAGAAAAGCACATAATGCAAATGTGGGTCTGACTTCCAGAGCCTAAAATATGGATTTTGGGCAATTTATTCCATATTAACTGTGGACAATTCTTTGTACGGTGGACCTGGGAACCCTGAAGACCCGTGACACCACACGGTAGGACAGAGCGTGGACCAGCCAGTACACGTAGATCAGGACCTCCAGCCATTGCCCTGTTCACTCTTTAGCAGCTCCTGCAGGGCCCACATAACCTTCTTGCTCAACCTTAAGTCCTGAATGAGTTCTGACTCCACATCCAACCATAAGCACAGGATGGGAACATTCCTGTCCAACCTGTCCACGCTTATGGGACAGCCACTCTGGAACACAATAGATAACAAACAATTTAGACATAAATGTGGGCATAGAAAAGAAAAAGACCGCTTTAACTGTGATGTAAGCATCATGAAAAAATGTTGAAATTACCTTTTTATATTCAATGACAACTCTTTTGAATTAAATTCCTTATGAACTAAGGTTTTTGGGTCGTACAGGGAAGTTTGGTGACGATATTATGTCAGCTAAAGGGTCAGGTGGACTGTTCTTGTGTTTGTTTACGTTTCGTCATGTCACAGATTCAAGACCCCTACTATATGTCATAAAATGGCATTAAAATACTAATAAGTAGATTGCCATTTATGTCTACACAAACATAGGGTATTATGTGAACGTGCATTGTATGTTAACTCTTACTGTATTTGACCGAACGGGTCATTTTTTTAATGAGTGTACGTACCTTGTAAAGATGAATCAGCACTACATAGCGCCGAAGCTGTCTTCAGTATAGCACATTTCTCCTCCATTGATTGGAGACACGGAAAAGATGATGAGCTTTCAGGCAATCGGTAATAACACAGCAGTAGCGGGCATTTTTAACGTTGCACGAACTCTCCAACTGACACACTACAGGTTGAGACTCGAGTTGTTAACATGTGACGTAGACCAATACGTCACTGAGGTCTACAGCCAATTAATATTACCGCCATCTCCTGGACAGGGGTGGAACCTTGCAAGTCTTGTCCAAACCATCTCCACTTTGCACTCAACTCGCGGAGGACACTCCTCTATCGAGGGACCTCACTGGAGGGTTCTCAGGGCCGAGTGAGAGAAATGGGATTGGGCCGTAGTCTCTCCAGCGTGTCCTGGGTTGTCCTCGGGGCATTCTGCCGGTGGGACATGCCCGGTGCCCGAGCCAGCACGACTGGCTCCTCTCAAATGCGGAGGGGCAGCAGCTATAAACGGATGACAAGAGCTTCTCACCCCATATCTAAGAAAAAACAGTCGCTTGTACACGGGATATTGTTCTTTCGGTCATGACCAGGGTTGGGTAGGGTGACTTTAACTGGATTACTATCAATTACTGTTGGATTACTCCACTACCAAATATGCTAATAAAAGACAAAAAAAAACTAAATATGAATAAAATTACTAAATTTTGTGCAGGCTTGGGGAGTAACGGAATACATGGAACGGCAAAAATGATGTTGGCAAGCTGTTTGGATTTATTTTCATTTTGTTTCTGTCGCATTTTATGTTAGTTTTGCCGGAGATCAAAGAGATCAAAGCCAGGAGAGAAAGCTTACCACGTGTTGTGAGTCATAATTTTATTCATATTTAGTTCATTTTTCTTTTATGAGCATATTAGGTATTGGAGTAATCCAAAAGTAATTGAAAGTAATCCAGTTGATGTAACCCTACCCAACCCTGGTCATGACCCACACTTCATGACCATAGTTAAGAGTAGTAACATAGATGGCGACGGACCCGCACAGGGTGCGCATGACAGCTGACGCTGCATCGACCCTTCGATCTCACGAGTCACTTTAATATGGAGAGGACCTACTTTGGCTCCAAAAATCTTCAACCAGTAGTGACAAATGCAAATGATTATTGACAGATTGGTTAGCGAAAGAAAATCCCAACATAAATATGTGCATATTAACGCTGTGTATTCAAATAAGAGTCAGAAATAAATGTGCATAATGCAACCCAGTATTGACTTTTACACGCAATGATCACACGCAAGTGATTGGCTTCTGGAAAGAGAAGTCAAACATTTATAGCTCTTTCACAATGTTTAAAAATTGGCCAAAGATAAATACACAGTTTAAGAGGTTTTAGAGCTGTAAACTGGTTGTCTCCAAATATCAACTTTTTAAAACGCCTTAACATAGCTTTAGAAATATGTGTAAAATCAAATTTTTAGTTTTTTAGATTGTGATCATATTAAAGGCTTCTTGCTATTGTCCTAGCTTTTGTCCAGCTAAGATGCTACACTCTTCTGCAGGCATGTGATTGGAAAAAAAATTAAGGCTAGAGTAAAAACTTTCCATTTAGATTACTCAATATAAGTAGCAAGTACAGTGATTGTTATAATCGGGGACAAAACTATCTTGCCTTTTAAAAGAGACCCAAACCGTATATATTTTCCAAATTGTTCAAGAACAGCATTCACTTTACTTTGGGTACGTCCTAGATTGGGATTTTAGCCAAATTTTACTTGATTGTTAAAGGATGAAAGGTAGAATGGTGGATCCTTAGACCAGTTAAGAACCACGGGTTTCCGTAATTCATACAAATTCAAAATAGTCTGCAATGGAAAATATTGTAATTATCATGTTAACTTTGGTATATTTGTGTATTTGTTACATTATTGCTTTCTTGGGTTTGACTCTCTGGAGTTTGTTCTGAATCAGTTGTATTAAAAAATATTTTATATTTGTTTTACAGTTTTAGTTTGCATTGTCGTTATTTAACAACAAATAGACCATTTTAGGCTGTTTTTATCGTAAATATAAAATAACTCAAGAGGGGAGGGGTTCAAATATTCAATGATCATGAGACTTTCATGCAAAAAGTGTCTGTATCGGCATTAAACAATACTACCATGTAATTACTTGGATGCAATCAAACAATAAATCCCAGAATCGCCACCCCCCCTAACGCACTCATAAATGTGAGCACTCGCCGGGTTATGACAGAATGAGGTGATGACTGGCACCTGATTCTGGAGGTACCGCCCCTGCAGCTGGTACATGAAGGCAGCCTGCATGCAAAGAAACGTCATTGCCATTAATAACTTTCAATTGCCGAGCACAAAAGAGTCTTTTCTGGGTGCGCTTACGGGTAAAGCTGGCATGAAGATGTTGACATAGAGCTGAGAGAGCCTGAAAGCAGAAATAAGGATTCAGCGTTGAAAAGTAAATGAAATATGAAATGGGCGTCATACCAGCCATAAATCCCAAAAAATGAGATGTCTCATAAAACTGAACCTGCAAGAACAAAATTTTTGTTGAATGGAAAAAAAAAATCACCAATTCCAATGTAAATAATTTCTGGGGAATTTTACAATGTAGCACTAAAGTACATAGCAGTACACACATAGGATAATCAGCAATCAGGAAAAAATAAATAATACAGTATATACTGGACTGTCTCAGAAAATTAGAATATTGTGATAAAGTTCTTTATTTTCTGTAATGCAATTAAAAAAACAAAAATGTCATACATTCTGGATTCATTACACATCAACTGAACTATTTCAAGCCTTTTATTATTTTAATATTGCTGAATTTGGCTTACAGCTTAAGAAAACTCAAAAATCCTATCTCAAAATATTAGAATATCATGAAAAAGTATACAAGTAGGCTATTCAACTAATCACCTGAATCATCTAATTAACTCGAAACACCTTGCGAGGGTTTCCTGAGCCTTAAAAACACTCAGCTTGGTTCAGTAAACTAAATCACTGCTGATCTGACTGCTGTCCAGAGGACCATCATTGATACCCTCCATCAGGAGGGTAAGACACAAAAATAAATTTCTCAAAGAGCAGGCTGTTCACAGAGTGCAGTTTCAAAGCATATCCACAAAAAGTCTGTTGGAAGGGAAAAATGTGGCCGGAAACGCTGCACAACCAAGAGAGATGACCGCAGCCTTAACAAAATTGTGAAGAAGAGCCGCTTCCAGAATTTGAGGGAGCTTCAAAGACAGTGGGCTGAAGCTGGAGTCCAGGTATCAAAAGCCACAGTTCACAGACGTGTCCGGGAAATGGGCTACAATAGCCGTCTTCCCATGGTCAAGCCACTTCTGAAAAGACAACGGAAGAAGCGTCTGACTTGGGCTATGGAGAAGAAGCACTGGACAGTTGCAGAGTGGTCCAAAGTCCTCTTTTCAGACGAAAGCAAGTTTTGCATTTCATTTGGAAGTCAAGGCGCCAGAGTCTGGAGAAAGGCTGGAGAGGAGCAAAATCCAAATTGCTTGAAATCCAGTGTGAAGTTCCCACAGTCAGCAATGGTTTGGGGAGCCATGTCAGCTGCTGGTGTTGGTCCACTGTGTTTCATCAAGTCCAGAGTAAATGCAACTGTGTACCAAGAGATTTTAGAGCACTACATGCTTCCATCTGCTGAAAAGCTCTATGGAGATGAGTATTTCATTTTCCAGCATGATCTGGCACCTGCCCACAGTGCCAAAACCACCAGTAACTAGTGCACTAACCATGGCATCACTGTCCTTGATTGGCCTGCTGATTCCCCTGACCTGAACCCCATTGAGAATTTGTGGGGTATAGTTAAGAAGAAGATGAAAGACACCAGACCTACAAATGCAAATGAGCTGAAGGCCGCTATCGAAGCATCCTGGGCATCAATAACACCTCAGCAATGCCACAGGCTGATTGCCTCCATGCCACGCCGGATTGATGCAGTAATCCGTGCAAAAGGATTCCCAACCAAGTACTGAGTGCATCAATGGACATTTTCAAATGTTTGATTTAGTTTTGCTGTTAAAAAAATATTTTTTTTACTTGGTCTGAGGAAGTATTCTAATATTTTGAGATAGGATTTTTGAGTTTTTTTCAGCTGCAAGCCAAAATCAGCAATATTCAAATAATAAAAGGCTTGAAATAGTTCAGTTGATGTGTAATGAATCCAGAATGTATGACATTTTTGTTTTTTTAATTGCATTACAGAAAATAAAGAACTTTATCACAATATTCTAATTTTCTGAGACAGTCCAGTATATTTTTTTGTTCTCTGGATTGGTTAAGGAATAAGGAAGTAAGGAGAAGAACTGGTGTAAGAGATCTTGCTGAAAGCGTTGATAAAAATGTTCTGAGAGTGTTAGAACACATGGTAAGAAGGGATGAAGGCCGTTTGACTATAGGAGTATGTACTGCAGAAGTTGTGGGACATAGATTGAGAGAAAGGCCTAAATATTGTTGAATGGATGGGGTGAAACGTGCTCTAGATGTGAGGTCGGTTAATTTAATTTAGGCAAGAGATGGTGCTAGGGATAGATGTGAATGGTAAAGGATAGTTAAGAATGACTGATATTGACACTGCTCAAGGTAGCAAACCTGGGCTCCCGGGTGGCCTGCTTGGGCCAGTAGGGGGCCGAGGTGGGATCAAACCATATGATGTGGAGGGGGTAAACCAGTGTATGCTGTCAGGCCTCTCTGCTGACGAATGGTTGGATGGCACAGGAACTCACCCCTTGTTGTGCTGTGGGCTGAATGTTTTGTGTCAGGTTGGGAAGAGCGGAGTGGAATGAATGTTTGGTGAATGTGAGTGTGTTCCTATTAGGGGGGTATGGCTTTGCTAGATAGATATATGGATATATAAATAGATGTAAATAGACATAAATATACAGACGGACAGAGAGACCGACAGACAGACAGACAGACAGACAGACAGACAGACAGACAGACAGACAGACTGTGTTTCCACCAATATCGAGCGATTGTTGTTTTGTCCCCACCAATACTATGTCTATCTATCTATCTACCTTGGTCATATCCCTCAAGAGGGGTGACCGACAGCAAGACACACACACACAATAAGAAAGAAAATGAAAGGGAAATAAATAGCAAAAAAAACACACAAAAAGTTTTGTACCATGGCCAAACGCCCAAACAAGTTAGGCACCTTGGCACCCAAGTTGGTCATGCTTTTGTCCCTCCAGATGAAATGGGACACCAGAAAGCGGCCATGTCACTCGGGTCAGGGTGACACAACACACTCTTTTGTTCAACAGCAGGGCCCGACAGCTTTCACTGGTTTACCCCTGCCGCGTCATACGGGTGCCCAGCCCACCCTTAAGAACGCATCCACAATCCCACTATCCTTTCACAACACCTCTCCACTCCGTTCTATCACCAACAAGAGCTCTAGCTTCCATTATATTTAGACCTCTTTCCTGCAGTGCACTCATAAAACCATCCATCCACATCAATCGCGGCCTTCCTCTTGGTCTCCTTCCATTGACTTCTGCTCTGTAGATCCTCTTCAACATTCGCTCCTCATCCATCCTCTCCATGTGTCCAAACCAACCGAGTACTCTCTTATCAGCACGCTTGCTCAGTTCCACGACTACTCCAGTTCTGTCTCTCACAATTTCATTTCTCAGTCTATCCAATCTTGTCACACCTAAAATAGTCCTCAAACACTTCATCTCAAAAACATTCAACTTCCTTCTTAAATCTGCGTTTAGGCTCCAAGTCTCTGCACCATACAACACAGTCGGCACAATCTCACTCTCATACAGTCCCCTCTTAACAGCCATACTCATACTCTTGTTGTTCATCACTCTCCTCAGAGCACCCAAAACCTTGCTTCCTTGATTCACTCTGTGCAATACCTCACACTCCATTCCACCAACTGCAGTCACATCACAACCCAAGTACCTAAAGCTTTCAACTTCTTCCAGCACCTGTCCATGCAACCCGATTTCTAACGTCATGCCCACTCCATCACGTGAACACTTCATCACCTTACTCTTCCCAACATTGACACATAACTTACGCCTATCACATACTCTTCCAAACTCCGTTACCAACCTTCTCAATGTTTCCTCAGAATCAGCCACAAGCGCTGGGTCATCTGCAAACAACAACTGACTTATCTGCCACACTGTTACACTGTTGTCCATCATGTCTACACCTCTGACAAATACTCTTGCATTCACCTCTCTCGCCACACCATCCATGTACACATTAAACAGCCATGGTGACATCACACACCCCTGTCTCACACCAGTCAACACAGGGAACCACTCACTTGTCTCACTCCCTACTCTTACACATGCTCTGCTGTTCATATAAAAACTCTTCAATGCTTCCAACAACTTTCCACCCACTCCATACATCACCATCACTTGCCACAACGCCTCTCTATCAACTGTGTCATACGCCTTTTCCAAGTCCATGAAAGCCAAATAAACATCCTTACCTTTTTCAAAATATTTCTCACACACCTGTCGCACTGCAAACACCTGATTCACACATCCTCTTCCTTTCCTGAAACCACTCTGCTCCTCCATCACCACCTCATTCGTTCTTTCTCTCACTTTCTTAATCAAGACTCTTCCATACAGTTTACCCGGCACAGACAACAAACTGATACCTCTCGAATTGCTATAATCATACTTATCACCTTTACCCTTATTCAATGGCACCACACATGCACTACACCAATCAACAGGAACCACACCACTTAAAAAGCATACATTCAACAAGCGTACTAACCAGTCAATCATAGCTGTGCCACCTTTTTTCAGGCATTCAGCAATACAACCATCCAACCCAGGTGCCTTCCCCCCTTTCATTCTTTCACTGCCTCTTGCACCTCCCATGTTTCCAGAGGCTTTACATTTAAATCACCCGACACGGCCATTCTCTCCATACCATTGATCGCCTCGACTCTCACTTCTCTCCCATTCTCCACATTTGGCAACTCCTCAAAATACTCTGCCCATCTCGTCCTTACTGCACTACCGCTAACCAGCAATCTACCATCCTTATCTTTCACTTTCTCTTCCTTTCCAGACTCACTGTTTCTTACTCTTTTCACTTCTTTCCAGAACACTTTTCTCCTTTCCTCAAAGTTCACTCCTATCTTTCGACACCATTCATCATTTGCTTTCCTTTTTGCTGCTTTCACTTCCGCTTTTACCAAACTTTTCTTCACTTTATATCTTTCATACGCTTCGCCACTCTTATCTTGCAGCCACTCCTCAAAGGCACGTCTCTTTTCTGTCACAGCCTCTGATGCCTCATCATCCCACCATTCACTTCCTTTCCTAATACCTCGACCAACTTTTCTCATTCCACACACTTCTTTTGCACTCCTCAACACTGCCTCTTTAAACCACTTCCATTTAAATTCCACACTCTCCATTTCTCTTCTACTAACCCGTTCATACTCTTCCCTTAGCCTCTCTATAAACTCTCTTTCCTTTTCTGCTTTATTCAACTCTGACATTTTCACCTCTTCCCTCAAACTCTTCTTATAACTAGCCCTCCACGATCCATCTATTCTCAGTTTTCCTTCCACCTAAAAATGATCAGACATACCACTCATTTCACCTCTGTAAACATGCACATCCAACAATCTACTTAACATCCCTTTCTCAACCACTACATAATCCATCAGTGCTCTGTCCACCATCTTGCCACTATCCACTCTGACAAAGGTATACTTATTTACGTCCCTCTTTTTAAACAATGTATTTCCAATCACCAACTCATTTTCCACACATAACTCAATCAATTTCTTCCCACTCTCATTTCTTCCTGGTACTCCATATTTACCAATCACTTTTTCAACCGTTTCATCACCCACTCTAGCATTCAGGTCACCTAGTATTACCACTTTCCACCCTTCTTTCGCACTTACCACACATTCGGACAAGTCCTTCCAGAACTCCTCTCTCTCCTCAGCGCTTCTTTCTGAACCAGATCCATATGCACTTATAAACATCCATACTTCTACACCCCACTTCAACCTCATCAATCAACTAAGTAATATAGTGTAATAATCTGTGAAGCCCTTTGAGACTCTTCGTGATTTGGGGCTATACAAATAAAAATGACTTGACTTGACTTGACTAAAAAATGATTGTGAATAACAAGTGGAAAGGCCTGTAGCCATCCATGACTTCAACTTTTTGCCATAAGAATTAACCTGAGTTAACGATTCTTCAATAACAATGAACTACAATCAAAAAACAAGTGCTATGGACAGCTAACATACCATTCATCAATGATATCTTGTTGCAGAAAACTTGAAATAACAGCAGCAAAGCTGAAGCCACGCGCGCACACACGCATACTCGCACACACACGCATACTCGCACACACACGCTTCTTTAAAATATCCGCCATCAATAAATGGTTTTCTGTGCTTTGTTATGCAGTGAGCAATGTGATAGCTTGCTTCAGTGGTGGCCATTTTAGCGGTGACAAAGGTTTTCAGGGTCTGTGTTTATTGGTCATACCTGGACACTGCGCGGTTTAATGCCTCCGCCAGACTCATCCTTGAATTAATGTTCATGTTTCTTCTCGTCACGACGTTTAACCCTAGCTGTGCGAGGTACAATGCTCTCGAGGCATAATGCACAAAATAGACCGGTCATTTTTTGCACAAAGCCTCATTCGTCTGTCCACGCTGGCTGGAAAGAACGAGAGGTTTTCGCTCGAAGAGCCGTCATGAACGTTCATTTATCGCGCGCGTGTTTCGTAGCCTGGGTTAAAACACGGATAACTCCTCTGTGAGGCGCTGCGCAAACACACAAAGACACAAAAAGCAGAGGAGGAGTGGGACTGATGTAAAGCCTCTAAATAACAAATGAAAATGTCCAACTTCCAGGTAAAATTGTGCATTTTAAAAATATAATTATTATTATTTTGCCATGCGCTCGGGTGCCACTGATTAACCCCTTGCGTGCCACTGCTGGCCCGCGTGTCATAGGTTGCCGACCCCTGGTGTAGTGGGAAAATGCCATAGAGCCAGAGGCAAGCAAGGAGCAAGGGACCAAGTCCTGTTCCAACAAGTTACCAAAAAGTACTAATCAAGCCATCCCCCAAACCAGTCAGATTCAGCCAACAACTAAAAAGTGCCCCTTGGGACAAAGAAAGGACCTTGCCAGCTGCCAGCTACGTTGCCCACCAACCAATGATTCCACACTGCAGACCTGCCAAAAGGGTCTCGACCATCACCAAATCAACACACTGAAACCAAAGTTCATCACCATGGTTCCACGTTTAGATTGGTACGGTTAAAGGGCAATTAGATACAATTACAATAAAGCACAGTTGCCTACTAAGTTCTACTTACAGTAAAAACTGAGCCAACTAATATGTTTTTCTCTCATAATGGTGACAGTCAATATCCCAACCCCTCCTTCTTTCTGTTTCTATTATCTTTATTTCTATTTGTGTTCTATTTAAGTTTCTTCCGTAGATGTTAAAAACAAATTACTTGAATCTGAGAGTGGGTGTCCCTTGGTTAAACTATGTTTAACTTTCAAAAACGGTTAAAAGAGTTCACTTTAAACTGTTTTGAAGACAATCATTCAGATTAACTAAAAGCGTTATCATCTGTTTTGCTCTAAAAGAAATGAAACATTTACAACTCGTTTAACCCTTGGATGCATAACTGGTGTAAAAAATGACCCCATAGGTTGTTATTCTTGATAATCTTTTAAAAAATAAAAAATGTTGTAATATTGTCGTCTTCAAGGTATTTCTCATGAAACAGGTCCATGAAATCATGCCATTATTATCTTTATTTTTGATCCCCACTATTTTTTACCCCAATCATGGAAGAATATATGTACTGGTAGGTCATGCTTCTATGGGTTAAAATCTTCTGAGCAGACAGGTCATTGTATGTCTGTGTATTGGGTGAGTGTCTGCGTGCATCCCTGTGATAGACTGGTGTATGCTGTCAGTCAAACAGCCAGGATAAGCAGGGGCACAAGTCAATTTCTCAGAACCAAAACAAATTGGCAAGCTAGGCGACCGCTAGCTTTTAGATGCTCATTACATTGAAAATAAATTCTTCAATTAAATCGGACTCTGAGAAAAGTCCGAGAGCGCAAAGAAATGGTTATCACCAGCAGGTGCTCCATGGATTTTTATTGGGTTTGAGTAGCGACAGCGGTGTCGGCGGATAGGAGGCAATACTGAGGCTGCGGGTTCAGGCTTCTGCTACGATTAGGCTAATAGCTCTCTTAAGGTACACCTGCAGACCCTGTATCTCACCAAAACCAGCTCCATTACCCATGAAACAAATTACCTGGATCTACAACTGGTGGGAAATTGTTACATTTAGGACGATTGTATTTTTGTGGTTTAATATGAGGGCACCCGATCCTAGAGCGGAGCCAGCCAAGGGCTCTCTAAACCCTTTTTTTACTCCGAATGGAGAAGCCCTCTATTTTTATTTTAATATTGTATAATGAAAATAAAGACCATTCATCCAACTCCAATTATTTGTTGTATGTTATTATTCATAGATCTATGGTTGTTATTTTGTCACAGTCGTATACTCTCAGTCAGTAAGGATGTCATCTTGAGGTAAGTTTGAACATGGGGGCTTTTATGAAAGTGTGACGGGTGCTTAGCGTATTTTCAGGTTTTGCTGTGGTTCTGGTCTCCATTAACCGCAATAACCGAAGGGATTTCAGTATAATATTGAGAATGCAAAGGAAGCAAAAGAATCAAAAGAAAGATATAATGAACACAAGCCTTACCTGGCGACTTGGGCAGTCTGTCCAACGGCCAGCAGGAGGGGCTCCGTGTTGAGAAGAACTGCCCAGCAGGGCAAGCAGGCAAGTAGCAGGATAAGGATCCCCCTTTGCAGGGTCACCCCCACCAGCTTCATGTTGCCGCTGCCGTACGTCTGCAGACACCCTCTCAAATGTCAACAAAACTTAATTTACCCGTTTATAGAAATCCCCTGCTGTTTCGCAGTTCACTTTTTAGTAGTTATATGCTTCCGATTGGTGATATTGTCTGCAAATATAATATCAGTTTCCACTGCCATGCAGATCACACTACCTGGATCTGCCACTGTAGGCAATCGCTCCGTTAATTTGAGGAAATTTGTAGGCCTGCCTTACTCAGATACAAAGATGAAGGTCACTTAATTATTTACAGCTTAACCCAGAAAAAAAAACAGATGTTGATTGTGTGTCCAGTTCATTGTTTTGAGTTGTTCTAAAACGCTGCTCTGAACCTTAAAAAATGTAGTCAACCAAAGTGAGTTGGTCTAAAATCTATTTGATCACAATCTGTCTTTACAGTTAAATTTAAAAAAGAATAGCTTTCTTCCACCTGTGTAATATTGCGAAGATTTAAACGATGCTGTCGCAATCAGACGCTGAGATTATCATTCACGCGTTTCTTACTTGTCGGTTTGATTACTGTAATGTATTGCTTTCTAGTCTCCTTATGACTTAACATCGATAGTTTGTTATTTCTTTCCTATTTTTTTATTTCTTTAAAAAATCTGTTTCCCTTCTTTGTCTTTCTTTGTAAAGGGCGGGTAAAAAAATAGATTTTTGCTCAGGTTCAGTCTCCATAGTTTGCAGTCTTCCTCTGACTCATTTTTGGTTGCACTACACATAACAACGACATCTAGTGGACACATATAAAACATTGTCCTTTTAAGAACAGCATATTGTTTTTATTATTGCTGTTTTCATGGAAAACCCCATTTGACCCAACCTCACCTGGATCCGAGCGTAAGTGGTCCCCAACTTAATTGAGTTTGAGACCCCTGCGTAGTTCAACTTTTTTGGAACGTGTACACCGTGATGTGTGTGTGTGCGAATCAAAAAATGACTGAAACTAAATACCTGTGATATAAGCGTATCGCATGCCGATGCTAGGCCGCTGCCGATGGAAATACCTGAGACGTTAATCACCTGTAGAGAAAACGGCGTAAGCTCATCGTCTGCATTAAAACATTAACTCATTCAGTGCCAGACCTTTCTCTCAAAAAGGAAGCAATTTTTTTTACCATTTTTACAGTTATTTTGGGGCCTACAGATAATTTAGATCTGTAGCTATATAGGCATAGGATGCATCAAAAGAAAGCCTGAACCCTCAACATTAGTTAGAAAAAGTATGCCTCTAGATTTTATCATTATGTATTAAACAACAGTGGAATATTAAGTCTTTTTAAATACTCGTTTCTAAGAAAACTTCAGAGAAAAACGGCTTTCTTTGAATGGATGTATTTGAAGCCCAACTTTCATCCATTTATCCATTATCTGCACAACTTATCCTCAGTAGGGCCGGGAGGGTGCTGAAGCCCATCCCAGCTATCTTTGGGCAGGGGGCAGGGGACACCCTGAACTGGTTTCCAGACAGTCGCAGGGCACACAGAAACAGACAACTCATTCGCTCATTCAGACCTGGGAACAATTTGGACCGACCAATTAACCCAGACAGGCCCAGGGAGAACATACAAACTCCAAACAGAAAGGTTTGTTCCTATGACCTCAGAACTGTGCCACACACGTGCTAACCACTGCCCTGCTGTGCTGCTCTGCCCAACTTCAAATTTGATGTCATTTTTAAAAATAACGTTTTATACCTCCATTAACTAAACAATGCTTTCCATAAACACAATGACACTTTTTTTAAAGATAACATTCTATTGCAAGAACGATGCATGACCAAAAAAAATGTTCAGCCCCTGATGTTTCCGGTGACACGATTACATGTTTTGGGTCATTATGATGATCGAGGACGTGCACGAAACATCTTTCCCCTCTTCCTCTTAGATGACAAAAGCACTTTATCTTCTTTTTTTACAAAGAATAAAGCTTTGAATTTTTTAACTCTCTTTACTTATATCTTCATTTTTCCCATTACACTGCGCTTATAAGGTACATGGGCCACCAACGCACTGCCATACGATGGTATACGGTGGACGCAGGAAACAAAACAAGGCAATAAGTGTTTTGACAAAAATCTGATCAAAGCCACCCCTGTCTTCTAGTGGTGATTTATCATAAATAATTAATTCACAGACCTTTGGTACTTAATGATCAGCAGTGCCAACGCCTTCAGAATAGGTGAAAAACAACGTATTTTGGCGTTTTAGCACTCAGGGACAATGCCTCTGAAAACATGTATACGTTATGGCACTGAATGAGTTCTAAAAACAAGGCTCCCTACCGCTAACGCTAAGGCCACACCAGCAAGCTCCGACTTTCCCAGATGACCGCAGAACACCAGGCTAACGAAGCCGATCAAGAAGCTCATTAGCTGAGAAATGAACTGAAAAATACAAAATTATCAAACCAAATAGATTGGTGTAGCTGCAGTGCCGTAAAAAAGTATTTGCCCCCTTCCTGATTTCTGTGTTTTTTTTTTGCATATTTATCACTCTTCTCATCTCACTTTGTCTCTCTTTTTCTCTTTGCTCTTTCTCTTTCTCTCACTGTCTTTCTATCTCTTTTTATATCTGTTGTTTACCCCCTCTCTTTTTCTTTCTCTCTCTATAGATCTCTTTCCTTCTATCTTTCTTTCTAACACTCTATTTTCATCACTCTCCCTGTCCCTCATTTTCTCCCTCTGTTTTTCTTTCTCTTCAATCTACTAGTCACAGTCACAGTGTTTTTTTTGAATCATTGAGTTTGACACCCGTGCTTTTAGTTCTCGGCTTGTTTTAAAAGCGGTACTCAAAAGTCGTGTCTCCTCCACTGGTTTTCCTTTGGTACCACAAATAACGGGTCGACCAAATCTTGTTCAGCGCGACTGATTAAAAAAACTTAAAATGGTGGTACCAGTGGAAAGGTTATTATGGATAGACCTGTACCCTTCCACCAACAGAAAAACTAAATCTAATTGTTTAATATGCCAACACATTTTTGCCCATCTTCTTTAAACTCTTAACGGCTTTTAGGGACTCACCACTGGGCAGGCCAACTTCAACAAAATCAGCGTTTCAATTTTGTAGTCGTCTGCCAGCCGCAGACTAAATCGCGGCATGGCGCTAGCGCCTGTCGACAGCCGCCGATGGGACGGCAAAAGCTGGAAAATGGATGCAACACGTTGGGGTGAGTGATGGCATTCAGTCCATATAACACATTACCATTATGCTAATCATTAACCAAGTAAAAGCCAAGAACAAACTTAGTGACTAATTCTGAGAAGACACACACATTAACCTGATAGAAAATTGCTGGTCTGGACTCACTGACTTAATCATTTTTGCTTGGAAAAATTGGAACTTTGCTTATCCTGCGACTAGAGGCCTTATGACTGTATTGTCCGAGTGGCCTGAATCAAACTCAAAAAGCTCTGTGGGGAAAGTTCATTTCACATGTCCTTGTTTTCCTTCCTCTCCCCCTTAGATATGGCTTTTTGTTTGTTTTTTACTGCCTGTGTTGTGTCTGATACAGTTTTGACCTACTAGCTCCCCGTTAGCATTAGGGCTGCTGAAGGCTTCCTGTTGTGTTTGCTCTCGGTTATCCCCCTTTCGCGACTGGCTAGCTTGCCTTTTCCATTGGTTTATTCTTTGCCGGGTTCGAGCTTTTGCCTTGGCCGTATTTTGTTGTCGGTTCACGAGTAGCCTGGCTGCTCACATCTTGTTTTTGGACGGCCAGCCTTGCGTTTTCCACCACGGCTACGGCCTCTTTTTTATGATCGTAACCGTTAGCACTCGTTAGCAGCACACTGTTGGATGGCATGATGGCTGACCAGTCTGTCGAGTCCGTTGGGTTATTACTGGCGCGTTTATTGCCCTAGCTGATTTTTGTTGTTGGTTCCTGGTTAGCCTGGCTAAACACTGTGTGTTTTGTTTGGCAAACCTTGCTTTTTTCCACCGAGGCTACGGCCACCTTTTGATGGTTTATCTCCTGTCCCCGTTAGCTCTCTCTGTGTTATTTTTGCCAGCTAACTCTTTTGGCTGCTCGTCCTTTAATGAACCATTAGTGCATAAACCTGTGACGCCTTGGCATTCAAATAAAAACTTCGCTTAAAACACTCGTAACCTCTTTGACTAATGCGGTGACGGGCTTGCTAGGGTTCCGGTTTTACTCACATGACAACACAGCTCAGGCAGTCAGACAAGATAGGCTGTCTTCAAAATCTCTGAAAATAATTGGCATATACCGATGAAATATTTATGTTGATTTTGTGCAAAATGTATGTACTATTTTGTCACATTTTTTATGTTTTAGAATTTGAGAACACTTTTAAAGACCGTGCAATTACACGTCACCTCTTGCCCCCTCATCGCACATTCTCTCTTACGTGCACAGTTTTTGTCTCCACTTTGATGCAGTGGGGCAGCCATTTGCAAAGAACAATCAACTAAATCACACAGCAAGCCAGTTCCTGCATTTTGCGTCCTTGTGCAGAACAGGAATGTGTGTCCTCGGAGCGCACAGCAGGTAGGTACAGTAGTAATTGGAGTGATCACCCCCCCATAAAAGTGTGTGGATGTGTTTGGTGAGAGGAGGACGCTGCGGTGAACATAAGTGGCGATGACTCACCACCGGTCTATTGTGCTGCCAGTGCAACAGCGAGAGTGCTTTTCCCGCCGTTCGCCTTCCCATCCTCTCTCTCTCTCTCTCTCTTTTTAAAACAAAATAAATGTTGAGATCAAAGGAGGAATAAGGCGGAGATGGCAAAAGAGGAGGGTAAACTTGAGTAGGGACGGAATAATAGATGGTGAACAAATGTAGCGGATGAGAGGGGGTAGGCAGGTAAGAAAGACGAGTCAAATTGGAGGCCTCCCTTGATTATCGCCAAGAGGTGCCTTAATGAGATGTAATATGTCCAAACAGCCAGGTGCAGCAGAGGGTCTTTGATGTAGTTTTTGAAAATATCCATTCTCTTCTCAGAACCAGTGTTGGGAATAACACTGTACAAAGAAACGCGTTCCTGGTGCGCAATTACTTTTCCCAGCGACAAGTAACAAACTCACGAAGTGTCGGACAGACCCAAATTCAGGACAACAAGGAGACGGTATACAAGGGACATGGTTAAACCTCAACAGGGGGTTGTTTATTTAAAATCAACAAAAAAACTTGAGAAGGATTCTTTGGGTGGTGAAAATCTTTAAAAAGAGGACCTTTAAAAAAAGTGCATGGAGTGGAAGATCCTAAGATGAAGAGGGGACTGCAGGAGGAGGTCTCGAAGAAGACGCTTGAAATCTTCAAAGGGAGATTTGGGTGTACCTTTAAAAATGTGGTTGGAGTGGCAGCTCCTGGAATGGGTGAGCTTGGAATGAGAAGGGAACTGAAGAAGGAAGTCCCCGGAAGAGAAGCTTGAAATCTTGAAAGGGAGATTTGGGAGTACCTTTTAAAAAATGGCTGGAGGGGAAATTCCTGGGAAAAAGAGGGAACAGAAGACGGAGGTCTGCCTTGAGATTTTCTTAATGAAAACAAGAGTGTACATTAGCTATAAAGGTTGATAAATCCGATCTACATAACTTGATTCATTCAGACAAAACAATGCGAACACCCGAGTATAATCATAATACAATAATGTAAAAGTTTGTGTGGTGTTGGTTTGTGATTTTTATTTATTTGTTTGTACGCATAGTCAGATCAGGCGGCTTTCTCCTCCTACTTGTAACCCTGGAAACCTGTGATATCTATTTCATGTGGGGGAGCAAACCCCAACGCAAAAAAAGTCTAGAGAGGGATGGACGCCACCAGGCTGTACTTGCCCAAGACACACTACATGATGGACAGCAACACCGGCTCGGTCGTCGCCCGGGTACAAACGGTCCACGCCTTTTGCTAACTACCAGGTCAGAGGTAATAAATGTGTCACTAGTAGGAAGACACCTATATTGCGTGGTAGGAATACCTTTACCACTGCCAAACGGAATATCCGCATCTTGAACCAGTAACAAAAGTTGAAAGAACTCATCTACGAAATGGAAAGAGCTTCCAGGCTTTCATAGGCAGGAAGTTTGCTCCTTTGCTCGCCAAGGACGGATATGTCAAAACCCTGACCAACAAATTGTCAGATACGATGACTGAAGCAGCAAAAGAAATTGTAAGAAAACGCCGGTGTTACAAATGAAATCCACAAACAGTGCGCCATGAGGCAACAACTAAAGAATAAATAAAAAAGCCCTTGAGGAGCAGTCAAGTATAAAGCAGCCAACAAGAAAATTTGAAAAAGCTGCCGAGAAGCAAAGAAAAAATTGATCGAAGACTAATGCTCGGAGTTAGAAGAGTGTCTCAACAAGAACAATTCAATGAAAGCATTCCAGATTGTAAAATACCTCACACAAACAAAACTGGCAAAAGTCAGCAGTATGCAGGATGACACAGGGAATAAGCTAACTGAAGAAAAAGAGGTCATGAATAGATGGACAGAATACTGGTCCAAACTCTGCAATCACCCTACACAGGGAGACCCCGAGGTCCTTGAGTATTCCGGCCCAGGGGAAAGTGACGACTTTCCTATACCTAGAGAACAGGTAGAGGTAACAATTACTCACTGAAGGAAGGAAAGTCTCCTGGAATCACCAACATCCATCAGAACTCGTACAAAATGGTGGTAAGCAAACTATAGACATCTTGACAAAGATTTGCTGACAGACCTGGCAATTAAACAGGACAGTGGCCATCAGCATGGCATGCACAAAATCACTAGTAATGATGCTACCAAAGAAAGGAATCCTTCAACTATGCTCAAACAGAACCGTCAGTCTCCTCAGCCATGCAAGTAAAGTTATGCTAGAGGCCCTTACTAAACAGACTGAAACCGCAGGCTGAAAACGTCCTAGCGGAAGAACAGGTTTCAGGAAGGGAAGGGAGCACCACAAAACAGATTTTTAATCCACGCATCCTGTGTGAAAAGTTTCAACAACAAATCTTTCGATTTCAGGAAGACCTTAGACAGAGTATGGCAAGACGCTTTATGGGCCACCATGCTAAAGTACAACATGGGCCAGAATCTATGACTGTATTCAAATGCCAACATTGTGGAGATTATCAATGGTACCATTGGAGCGTGGTTTCGAACCACAGTCGGTCTGAGACAAGGCTGCATTTTCTCTCCAACTTTATTCAACATTTTCCTGGAGATGATCATGCCCGGAGCTCTGGAGCAACATGAAGATACAGTCAGTATTGGGGGACACAACATCACTAACCTCCGTTTTGTTGATGATATTATTGGATTGGCAGAAGACGAACAGGAACTTTTAGATCTGGTCAATCACCTTTACAAAGCATCAACCCAGTATGGGGTGGAAATCAGCGCAGAAAAAAACAAAAGTAAGCAACCAAAAATCCCCAAGGTATCACCACTAACATTACCATCAACCACAAAGAGCCTGCACCTGTTACCATATCTAAATATCTCGGAGCTGTCATATCAGAAGAGGGGTCAGAACTGGAATTCATGGCCAGGATAGCTCAAACCACAGGCGCACTTGCCAGACTCAAACCCATCTGAAGGCACACAAACATGGCAGTGAAATCAAAGAGCAGACTCATGCAAGTGCTGGTTACTCCCTTCTTCCTTACCCTTGCAAGACATGGACTCTAACAAACAAACTGGATAAGAAAATTCAGGCCTTGGATATGTGATGCAACAGGAAACGTCTAGGTATCAGCTACTTAGTCCATGTGTCAAACGAAACAATGCACAACACCATCAAAGGGCACCATGGACCCTACGAAGAACTGTTGTCAACTGTGCGCAGATGGAAACTTTAGTGATATGGTCACGTCACAAGATCATCAGGACTGACCAAGATAATTCTCCAGGGCACTGTCAAAGGGGGCAGGAGGAGAGGAAGACCTAAATAGCACTGCGCCAAACACATTAAGGAATGGACTGGTGCCAACTTTGCCACAACAAAAGAACAGGCCAGGTACCATCAACAGTGGAGAAGGCTGTCCAGGGTTGTGTCTTCATTGGTGCCCGACAACCTATGTGGTTAAGGGATCCGTGAACCGTGACCAATAAGTGTTGCTCAACTGTAATGTGTAATGTAATGTGAGTCGTGGACCAATTTTTAGTGGGTTGGGGACCTAAGTTTTGGACAAATAATGCTAAGAAGAAAAAAAGAATACAGAGTCAATTACATTCCTCAACAGTAGACGGCTATAATGCCTTGCTTCCTTTCATCTACCTGTTCAGTCAATTGACGCATATGAGAGAGACCCCATCTCACTTTTTTTGTGATTCTGTTGGTTTTAGTTCCATTTTTGGCCCGTAATAATAGGTCCCAAGAAAGAGAGTGAGAAGGGGAAGGAAAAGTGGTAAACAGTTACAACAACGATTGATTCAAAGAAGAAAATGATTGCATAATACGAAAATGGTGTTTGCCATTGTAGCGCTGCTGCAAGGTGCAGTAAATGGTTTATGAATGTTATATCTTGAAGGTGGGGTGTTTCTTTTTGAGGTGGGTTTAAAAAGTTGAAAGTTAAAATGCTTTTAAGTATGTGTTAACAATGCCTAACTGAGTTCCAAGAGCTCTTATGCTGTATTACTAGTGCTAGTGTGTGAATGGGTAAAGTGTGAAGTACATTGTGAAGCGCTTTAGGGTTCTCCAGTGACTGAATAAAAGTGCAATATAAATGCCGTCCATTTACCATTTTTCATTGCGCATATCTGCTTTTATCTTACTTTTATCAGAGCTTTTTGGGGCAAAACACTTTTGGTTCGAGAAAGAGGGCTAGGGGGGGTTTGGAGAGAGACGTCATGCTCGTTCCTGTGCGTTTTTTCATTTTTAAATTTTGATTTGTCAATGGAGTTCAAACGCTAACCTAAAAATTAAAAAAAGAACAGTCTATTCAAGCGTGTCTAAAAAATTTTATGTACTCGCTGTATTGATTTGCCCATTGCCCTCACCTGTGCCAGCTCGTTTGGCCCCAGCTGCTGCTTCTTTTCTGATTGGTTCCCCTCCTATTTAAGCTCAACACTCTAGTTCACTCCTTGACAGACCGTGAGCAAACCTCCGCACATGCAAGGCAAGATCTTTTTGACTCTGGCCCCCGTCTTTCCTGTCCTGTCCTGTATCCTGCTCGTCTGTCCCTGGCTTCCTGATAATCTCCGTTTGCCCAACTTGTTTCCATCCTCCGACCACGCTCCAATCTTCCGTCCCGGCTGCCTGACATGTTTCCGTCTTCCTACAACGTCTTCCTGTGAAACTTTACGTGTCTGTTCTGGTTCTGACACACAAATCATGTGTTGTTTTCTGCTTCCATCTCGTGGCTTAAAGTCATAATTGCAAATCCTGCACCCCATCTTAAAGCTTTTTACCAGAACAGTAATCTTTATTACAACATAACTAAACAATTATTGATGTTCAGGTAAGCGCCTTATTAATGTTTTGTATTATTGTACTATTTTGACCGGGCGGTTGGTCTGTTGATAAACAAATGTGTGTACGTAGCTACCAGTCACTGAAATATGTCATGCCACAGATAATTAGAAAGCTTAAACTCTTGGAATTAATTTCAAAATGTACTCATCACAGAAACATCATGATCAGTCTGAAACAAGATACCCGAAAACTATAAAGCCAGGATACTTCACCAATAAATCCCCTGGTAGTGAGATGATTAAGATTAATCTCTGCAAACATGGTCTTTTCACATCCACGAGAGTCTAGTTAAACAAACTGTTTAAAATATTTACTCCAAAAACACACAATAATGATTAAAAAAATCCGCCTAAAAGTATTTCTGCATTGGTAAACATCCCCTTGTTACTATCCGTTTGTTTAGCAACATAATTCCTGTTTACGAATAAAAGAAACTCGCAAAATTATTTCCAATATGGCCGGTAACAGCTGAACTTTTGATTTCACCACTCTTGGCTTGTGCTTTTTTTCAGTCCAAAGCTGGCATTAACCTAGTAAGGACATTGCCTCCTTATAGCGAATATTTTTAGCCAATAGTAACCGATTCAAATGATGATTATCACATTGGTTAGCCAATGAAAGGTATTGAAAATACATTTTAAAACCTCAGTGTTGCCTTTCAAAAGAGACCAAAAATGCCCTTATTCTTCAAACAGTTCAAGAACATCAATTAATTTACTTTGAGTACGTCTTTGATTGAGATTTTAGGCAAATTTTACTTGAACATTAAGCGGTTAAAGCTGTTTTAACGGGTTGCTTATATAGGATGTAGGCTTATGTATATGTGAGTTTGTACAGTACTCGCAGTCGTTTTGGTTCTACTGGTTATCTTGCTTTTGGAAAATAAATATGAATATATTGTTATTATCTCTGCTTTGAACCACACAATCATTTTATTTGATACATTTCAGGTGAGGATTTATTTTTTTGATATGGGTCACTCATAGGTAGACATTAGGGTGGAATGGTGGGTCCTGAAGTCAGTCCATATGAGAACCTCTAAGAAAGCTCTAGTCTAGTGGATTATTTTACTCTTGTTTATGTATTATTGGAGTAACTTGTTCCCTCCCGTTTTGCTTCTTCCCCTCTGCTAATCTTCAAATCTTTTGTCATTTCCTCAGCGCTTGTACTGTACGCCGGTGTCAGCTTGTAAAGGTGATAAGATGGCAGAAAGCGAACATTGAGGAGTTAGTTCCCGATTATTGATTTAAAGCCTTGAAGTGCTGAGGATTTTGAATCGTAGAGGTGAATGTTTTAGATAGGAAAAAATACCTTTTGAAAGCTTTCTCCTAAAGGGACACAGTAATATTTGACCGTTAGATGTCGCTGTATTCTGTAGTGCTGTGTTTTTCAACCAATGTGCCCCAAGACTTTGTCTAGTGTGCCGCAAGATGTTGCACATTCTTATATTTGTATAGTAGCGCAGGAGGTAGAGCGCTTGTCTTGGGATCAAGAGATTGCAGTTCGGATCCAGGCTCCTCCGTGTTACATGTGAAAGTAAGACACTGAACCCCTGATGCCCCCAATAAGCAGGTTGGCGCCGTATATGGCTGCACGGCCGCTATTGGTAAATGTAAAGCACATTGTAAAGTGCTTTGGGAAGTCTTCATAGACTTGAAAAGCGCTATATAAATGCAGATCATTTCATTTCATTTTCTTTCAGTGATCAGGTCACTAACATTTAATATGAGTAGGTGGCAACAGATTATTACAGTATTTTTACAGTATAAACTAATTATTTGCTAATGAGGTAGTAAAGTATATATTTCTTTGATTAAGATTGCACTGCAAGAATAAAGAAATATATAAATTCAAGTAATAATCTGCCACCTAATTTTGTTTATTTGAATTATCATTTAGAAAAAAAGATAATTAGGACGGAGTAAAAAAAAATTGGTATCCACTGACAGATAGTTGTGCTCATTTTAAGTGCATGTATGTTTTCTAGAAGAGCAAAAAATGTATATTTGATCAAATTTGACGAACGGGTTGAAAATATAGTAAAATAAAAATTTCGGGCAATATATGCCAACATGTATTACCCATATTACCATCTGAGCAATGTTCCCTCTAAGATGCTTACAAGGTGGGTAGAGTAGCTAAAAAATACTGTAAAAGTACTGTTACTTAGGAATAATATTATTCAAGCAGAAGGAAAAGTAGTAGTCAAGGTGTCCAATGACGTTAACCTTGTAAGGGTGGATGCAAAATGTTGGTAATCGATAAGGAAGTCGTCAGCCTCGCACCAACTGCAAATTAAAAAGTGAATTCAGCTCTGACGGACTCTTACAGCAAATGTAAAGCAGGGTATGTATTCTTAATTGTTTTCCCTTCTAACTGACCTTAATGAGTTTAAGATATGTCACCTTTCTCTCATTTATTGGCGCATCTATCGCTATCAAAGAAGTTTTGTTCAGGCTATCTTTGCAGATGACTATATAAGATCATAACCTATGACAGAACGAACCCATTCTGGACACTTTTAAGCCGTGTCCAGGTTTCTATTTCATGGTGGCCAAATTAACGTGACCTCAAAAAGTTTAAGGTACCATTTTCTCTCACTGACAACAAACTGACCCGACAGCGACGTAAACTTCAATTAAATAAATACACTCATTGTAGAACAAATAACTTTGTTCCGGTTCCCTTCAATCCTCTGCAGATCGTGAGGGTGCCCGCAAGCCTTTGTCCAGAAAAACAATGTTTTACAAAAATACAATGCAATAAATAAAAGCTTAACAGTTTTAGCTCTATTTATTTCTGCTAATAATATGAACTATCATGAAATAGATGAAAAAAATCATGAAATTAAATTTTAATTGTATTAAAAATCACACTATGAAAAATATCAAATCAGCTGAGATCCAAATTACCAGTACGTGTGTGTGTGTGTGTGTGTGTGTGTGTGTGTGTGTGTGTGTGTGTGTGTGTGTGTGTGTGTTTGTGTGTGTGACTTATGGGCTCAGAAACAACTGAACCGATATTTGTGAGAATGTACACCGTTGTACTTAAAGCCTCCATAAGTGTATTTAGCTAGGTTTCGTATTGAGCACCACCAATAAATACAAAAAATGTCGATAATAATCTGCTTTTGTGTTGTCTTTTTTCGTAGGGTCTCTAACGCCCTCTGACAACCAAATTGGATACTACGGATACTGCCCAACCACCACTCCAATCAGCCAAATCCAATCTTCTATCAGCCCAGCGATACCAGGCCATTTTGTTTGTCATTCATAGATGCAATTCTCCCGTTATTGCCTTTGCCAATAATTAAAGGGGTGGTCTAAGTAATCCATCCACCCTTCCATTATCCGCACCACTTATCATCAGTTGAGTCGCGGGGGTGCTGGAGGCCATCCCAGCTGTCCTTGGGCATTGGGCAGAGGACACCCTGAACTGGTTGCCAGCCAGTCACAGGGCACACAGACAGACAACCACACCTAGGGACAATTTAGACCGGCCAATTAACCTGAAGGAAGCCTGGAATGCCGGGAGGAAACCCACCAGGCACGGGGAGAACATGCAAACTAGCGTTAAAGTAAGATTTCCATTATTATTATTATTATGATGATGATTATTATTATTATTATTATTATCGTCATTTATTTTTATTTATTTTTTTAAACTTTGAGTTGTCTTCATTTTAAAGACCATTTTTGCACTTTTAAAACACCTTACATGGAAATGTGACTAAAAACATAATGTCATTATTTCTACTGTTGAGACCAATCACTTTCAAGTTTACTGAAATATACTTGAGGGGATTTTACTGGGCTTTTACCAATTCAGTGGCGGGTCATTTTCACCCTAGTACAACAGGAGTGTTAAAAGTAACCCAGAAATCTAGGTACATCGGAGTTCCTTTGTAATGGCCCGGTCACACAGCCGTTTGCGTCTGTATCGAGGCTGAATCACAGCCAGAAATTTCTGCCTGTGAAGCGGATGCTAGTGAACGCTTTGAGATCGCCATACAGACGAGATACAGCAGTGCTTTACACGCGGTCGGAAATTCACAAGCGGTTGGCAGCGCGAAAAAGTTTTGCGCTGCTCAAAAGTTTAGGGCCCGGTCACACAGCCTTTCACGGGCGTATCGAGGCTGAATCACGGCCAGAAATTTCAGCCCGTGAAGCAGACGCTGTTGGACGCTTTGAGATCGCCATATAGACGAGCTACAGCAGTGCTTTACTCGCAGTCGGAAATTCACACGCGGTTGGCCGCGCGAAAAAGTTATGCGCTGCTCAAAACTTTAGACCACGTGTTGACCGCGGGCGGCACACGTGGTACACACGAGGTAATGACGCGGAAATGACGCGGAACGACGTGCTATGCCTGCAGCCAGGGCGTGGTTACACGTGGGTAGGACGCGAAATTTCAGCAGGTAATCGTGGGTGGAGCACGGTTATAGCATGTTCTGTGCCTGTATCGTGGTGTTATTACGTGAAATTAGCATGTTACGCGTGTGTCGGTCAAACGCCTTTCTCCGCGTATATACAGCGCGATTTGCCGAGCACACATCAGTTGTGCTCGAGACGTCAAGGGGTGAACATGGATCCCCGTCACCGTAGTGACCTCGTCTTAATCCATTTTTATTTCTTGACATTTATTTTCATTTCATAACAAGATAATAAAATAAAAATGAAAAACTATTACAATAATAACATATTGGCTTCTTCGGTGCCATAGCTTGATATCTTGATCTTCACGGTACTGTGTCTTGAGCGGTTATGATTTCTACAGCCCGGTGTTATGCCGAGAAATGCATCCCCTCGCTACTACAACCACTTTTACTTCGTTTTATCTCACTTTTAGGGAATGTAATGGCGAACATATAACCAAATCCACTTCGACTTGCATTTGTTGGGAATGTAATACAACTTAAACCATTCCGTCTTTGTTTTTGTTGTGAACGTAATTGAACGGTAATGCACACCGTGTATAAATCACTTTTGAGAACTGTTATGCTTTCTACCGTAAAGCTTATTATGCAGAAATAAGCTTTATGGTAGAGTGCATAACAGTTTCAATACGAGCGATTTGAATAGAAAAAGGCAAAATAAACAAGTTACCTGCACAAAAGTGATTTGTATACGGCGTGCATTACCGTTCGATTACATTCACAACAAATACAAAGACGGAATGGTTTAAGTTGTATTACATTCCCAACAAATGCAAGACCAACTGGTTTTGGTTATATGTTCGCCATTACATTCCCGAAAATTGATATAAAAGTGAGCTAAAACGAGGTAAAAGTGGTTGTAGTAGCGAAGGGATGCAAATCTCGGCAAGGATGCATTTCTCGGCATAACGCCGGCTCGGCAGCTTTTATACCCGTGGTCCACATGAGAAAATGACGCGGAAATGACGCGATGAGGAAGCGGAACAGTCGCCGGCGTCTGTTTTGCGGGCATACCACCGATGAACAGCGGGTTGGCCAATTTTGCGCATTTTTCATCGCGGGCAACCACAGGCAAAAAAAACCCGCAAAATTTTACCCGCGATACAGACGCAAACGGCTGTGTGACCGGGCCCTAAGAGGGAGAAGAAAGGGGAAGGGGAGAGAGAGAAACACACACACACACACACACAGAGTGGGAGAGAGGGAGAGAGAGAGAGAGAAAGTCACATTTATTGTTGATTGGATGTGCTTTGATGATTGGATTGAATCATAGTTTAAAAAATAGATAAATAACACGTTGCTACAGTCACTCAGTACATGAGTTTTCACTTTTACTCAAGTAATTATTTGGATGAGTACTTTTTACTTCTACTTGAGTTAGATAATTCCAAAGTAACAGTACTTTTATTGGAGTAAATTTTTGGCTACTCTCACCACCTTTCCTGAAATTCAGTATTCACAGTCCTCTGGTTGGCCTATTGACGAGTATACGCTGTGTGTGTCTGTGTGTGTGTGTGTGTGTGTGTGTGTGTGCGTGCGTGTGTGTGTGTGCGCGCGCGCGCGCACGCGTCGTTCGTCGTGCTGCAGAATGTGCAGATGTATGACTCATGCACAAATCACCGTCGTCAATCACCGCCTCCTTCCTTTCCTGCTTACTTCCTTTTTCTTTCTTCCTCCTGCCTGATTTTTGTTCATCTCCAATCCCTCCCATCCCCCTAAAACCAGACATCGAAAGCATAGAATTAAAAAAAATACATTTAACCCCTGTGGCATTCAGGTATATATTATGTTCAGTGTGCCTTGTGTGTGATATAAGGCAGCAGACGTAGCTGAGGACACCATGAGGCTGCTAAAAGGTAAAGTGTGGGCGTCACCTCTAAAGGGTGAAGTGTGGGTGTCGCTGCTAAAGGGTGAACTAGGGGCATCGCCACTAAAGGGTGAAGAGTGGGTGTCGCCGAAAAAAGGTTAAAGTGTGTGTCCCCGAAAAAGGGTAGAGTGTAGGCTTTACCGCTAAAGGGTGAGGTGTGAACATCACCGCCTAAGGGGGAAAGGTGGGCGTCACCGAAAAAAGGGTGAGGTTTGGGAGTCACTGCGAAAGGGTGAAGTGTCCGTTTCACCGCTAAAGAGTGGAGTGTGGGCGTCACGGCTAAAGGGTGACTTTTGGGAGTCACTTAATATTGTGAGTAGTTGGAAGTCAAAAAATGTTTATAAATGGCTGAGTTATCACACTTTCAGGTTCTTGTCAAAATAGGTACACTGACATGCATTGTGTCCCAAAAGAAAACGCATGCCACGAGAGTTAACAAAATAATAGCTTTTATTTAATGTATTTTTTGTGGGGATAATATAGCAAAACTAGTGGTCATCATCATGCTGTTATGTACACATTACACTGGCATTTTTTTGTGTGTGTCTTTTTTTTTTCTTCATTTTTACACTGTACATACAATGCTAAAGGTGACTACAACGACAATTCCTTGTCCAGACAGATGGAGTCACCGGGCTTTCGTCCTCATTTATTTTTCATGATATATTTTTTACGTTCACAGTTTTAATGAAAAAAGAAAAACAGCCATCTTGAATTCTCCACACTTTTATTTTTTTTTTTTCATTATTTTTTTGTTCTTTTTTCAAAGATGCAAGTAGAAAGACGTGCATGTTGATGCGTTGTTTTTTTTTGTGTCGTTTTCTTTTTTTCAGAATAGCACAATCCCTGACACAGACACCCCACCCACCTGGCCTCCAACTTGTCACTGAATTTCTTCAGGAAAACCAAAACTTCCAAGAGAAAATTGCCCTTCCTTCCCACCTGCTCACTTCTGTTGCAGCGGTGGTGGCGACGGACTTCAAGTATTCCTTTATAGACCCTTTCATAGCCTGTGTCACTTGCTGGAGGAGAAAGAATATGTGCGCTGGTTAGAAGAAAGGAAAAGAACGCTGTCGTAGCTGATTGTTCTCGTCATGTTGTGTGTTTGTGTATCAGAATGAGAGAGGTTTTACAAGATCCCAACGGACAATCCTGCAAAAAAAAAAACTAGTGCATTAAAGCGAAAATATGCTACACTCATCAAAAATGCTCGGGTTTGCAGAGTACACTTTATATAAGGTAGGAGAAATTAAACATTTATAAGTGTTGCTATCGAGTCTATATTACTTATTATATTGGCAAAGTTTTGTATTTTTTTAATTTTCTTAGCTTCAGCTAACCGTAGCATGAAGGCTAAATGCAAATGGTAGCCCTGAAAACACTGTGTGGGACAACCTTTGGGCATACAATCCAAATAATTTATTAGATACATTTAATTATTCATGCATTTGTTTTTTATCAATTTCTTTAATTTATGTTTTTTATTGTATGCAATGCATGCTTGTTATTTTCCTCCCACGCAGTGTTTACAGGGCTACCATTGGCATTTAGGTTACACAGCTAGCTGAAGATAAGAAAAGAACGAAATATTTTGCCGATAAAAAAGTAATATGGACTCGCTGGCAACAATCAGAAATTTATCTTAACCCGAGCATTTTTGAGGAGTGCCTCGGTTCAATTTTCGCGTTAATGCAAAACTCTCTTCTTTTCCTTTGATCAGGAGTGTCCGCTGGGATCCGGTAAAACTTGAATTTACGATCATTAACGTTTTTTTCTCTTTTTGTTGCACACAAACGCACAATATGACAACAACTAGCACCTACAACAGCGTTCTTTTCCTCTGTCTTGTCACCAAAGCGAGTATTCTTTCACCTCCAGGCTAACCCCGCCCGGATACATCGCAATGTTTACAATCAAATGAAAGTGTCTATAAAGAAAATGTGATGAAAAGGCCCTCACGTCAGTATTCACACATCACATCAAACCCTAAAAATTATAAAACCTTTTTGCCAAGTTTTGATCGCATTTAATGTCACAGGGAAAATGAAAAATCAAGGGCACCCTTTTGTGAAAGAAATTTTGTTTCGTTTTTTTCCCCCTGTGGCTGAAAACAGGACATTTCTTCTTAAAGGGACAGTGTGTTCTATTTAGCGCCTCTTGGTGGTAAATTATTTAAATACTGAGCAAAATACATGGATTATCATAAAAGCATGCATTTTTAAATGAAATACTCGTAAGTCAAGACATCTATTGTACATAACATGGGCGTCACCCAAAAGGGGCAGACATATTTGTCAGCCATCTTGCCGCTACGGGTAACTAAAAACCTCAAAAATGTTGGGCAAAACAAACGAGAATAAAGTTGGTGCGTTTTGGTCACTTTGAGTCTGTGTACTTTGTACTCTTTCTCATGCTTTTTTTAGAACTTGTTTTCTGTTGCACTAAACCATTCAGCAGGGGTACAGCCGAGAGCCACTTTTTGTTCCTGATTAGAGCGAAGTGCTACCAGTTTGATATGCAATTCTAAAATAACATGTCATCACTATCTTATTACTATGTTTTTAACAGATTGTAAGTATTAGAGGTTTAAATAGGCTCAGTTAAGCTCTAAACATACCAGTTGGAGATCAAACTTCCTGGGATATCACAATAACGTTGATGTGTATTTAGAACCAATCTGCAGGCTACTCAGATGGTCTTAGGGCAGTGGTTCTCAAAAAGTTGGGCGGGATCCCCTGAGGGGCGTGTTTGTCTTCATGGTAGATCTTTTTTTTACTTTCCCAAAATAAAGTGCAGTTGTATGTCCCCTAAACTAGGGCACAGTGACGTGCTAATTGGCAGAGTATTTTATTTACATTTAGCCTCCACACAGTGCATTAATCACAGAGCAGAAGCATTAAGCATGAAGGTTCTCAAGTAACCCCATGAAAAAAATATTTAACGAAAAAAAAAGGGGTAAAGCGACAAAACAAAAGTCTCTTCACGTAGCACTTCACTGCGACCTTGGAGGGAGATGGGCAAAGAGCGGTGTGCTTGCTCTGTTAAAATGTTCGCAGAAGACGGCGTGAAGCCACATAAATTAAGCTGTAACTTAAAGACATTACAACGTAATCACAGTGATAAGACACTTGAGAATTTATGTGGCGAAAAGGTGTCCAAAAGGCGTAGATTTGGCATGGACAGAGGTGACATGATACCATCAAAATCGAGCATTTAAAAAAGATGCATTTTTTGGGGGGGCGCGAGAGAATTTCTTCTTCCGAGGGTGGTTTGAAAGAAAATGATTGAGAAGCACTGTCTTAAAAGGATATCTGTCCGCGGGCACCATGTCGGAGACCCTTGCCATACAGCAACATCTAGTTGTCAAATATTACACTTCAAAATTCCAACATGGATAGAGACTTGTTTGAACTTCCCTTTATTGGTATAAATTTACGAATGCACTATCGCTTCTTAAAAACTAACTAGCCGATGTCCTGTGACGATCCAAGAATAGAATTATGCATACTTGTACAATGCAGCTTGGACATTTGTATTTGATGGTTAAATCAGATTTAAGAGAGCTAATTTGTCAAAATACATTTTCACCGATTACTTATTTTTTCCGGATTATAGGGCGCCCCTAAAAACCCCAGATAGGCTAGAAATTTGAAAGTGCGTCATATAATCCGGCGCGTCTTCTATACTGGAAATTATGGTGGATAAAATCGGAAATTAGCAATACTGCATGTGTTAACTTTTCTACCTTTGAAAAACAATTAGAGTGATCTTTGAGTGCCCTCTTGTGGTTAACCAGCTCATTGTAAATCTTATTTTGTTATTGCTTTGGACAAGAATTGTCCATAAGTATGAAACGTTTTCTGATCACTTGAAATGAAGATTTTTTTTTTATGGTCATGTTTTGTATAAAACTACGTACTCTTGTCTTATAATGTCTTAGTTCAGCTGAATACAGGGCTTTCCAACGTGGTGCCCACGAGCCAGGGTGCTGCCTAGGGACAACTGAAGTGCCTGCAGGCCTGTTTTGAAAATAGCGCCCTAGTGCTGGGTCATTGTGATTTTGTAACAATCTTTTTTTTAGGGGTTGACTGAGTCTTTAACAATCAATCTGGTAATAGCATAGTAACAACGTATATACAACATGATAAGTTAATACAGCGTCAGGTATGGCTGTTATATGTCGAAGTGTCCTTGGGCAAAACACTGAATCCTTAATTCCCCCAATAAGCAGGTAGTTGCCTTGCATGGCTGACGCCGCTATCGGTGTGTGAGTGTGTGTGAATGGGTAAGTGTGCAGCACATTGTAAAGCGCTTAGGGAGGTCTTAACTGACTGCAAAAGCACTATATAAAAAGACCATTTACATTTGTCATATTAGAAGGTCATGGGCTTCATGGACAAAAATAAATAAGTTAAGATTTGATCATTATTTTTCAGCAATCAACTAAGAGAATATAATGAGAATCTATTCATGTATCAAACAAATGTTTTTATTGATATTTTGATACATATGTTTTACAGGAAATACAACAAATTAAATTCCAATTTATTGTTTATATAAAGCGAATGAGCAAAAATAGTGCTGTTTTTTTAGCTATCTATCTGGCTACCTTTTTAGCTTTGTAGGTAGTGCTCTCCCTACCTTTTATATTCAAGCAAGCTATCTAGCTAGCTTTTTACATATTTTGTATGCTATCTTGTTAACGTTTTATTTTTTTGCTGGTTATCAAGCTAAATTTTAGCCTAATTTCCAGCTAGCTGTCTAACTTTTATCTGGCCCTTTAATTTAATTTTTACTCCTTTAGCTAGCTATCTAGCTACCTTTTATTTTTTTTTTACCTGTTTACTGTTCGAGCTAACTCTCAAGCTAAGTTTTTGGCTATGTAGTAAGCCATCTAGCTAAGTGGCTGTTTTAGAAATCCATATCAAACCGGGTGCCCTTTGCGCTAATTAGTAACATAAAGCAGATCTCAGCTTGAAACAAAGTTGAAGACCCTTGGTTTAGAATGTGTCTGTGAAGTTACCAAGCGAACACGTTTTTTTTTTGTACTTTGTTGTTAGTTTTTTGGTGGCCGATTTCAGGGTATGGTTGGGTCCATTGTTTGAATAAACCGAAACTAAAAACAATTCTGCTTATAAGGGCACGTCGTTCACTAGGGATACTTCATGTGAGAACAGCACAGTAACCATTCGCGAATGAATAAATTAATTTTTGTGAAACCCAATATCATATTGTTAGTTTCAATCTTTTAATTTAGATTTTTTTTAACAATAAAAAAAATACCCAACCGTAGGTCTTTAGGTCTATTTCCATGGGCTTTCTTATATCAAAAATATGCCACATTTACTATTTTTTTGGCATGTGTCTTGTAATCTGCTGTGCTAGGGGTAATATCTTAATCCCGAAACAAAGCCCGGCCCGAGAACGACCCTGAATTCAAGGGGGTGGAGTCCGCCAAAGTAACCTAACCTCTACCCGATTCCTCCCGGATAAAATGTGAAAATTCTGGTTCGCTTCGGGCTCAATCCTGCGAATCAAGTGAATTGGTCGAATTCGGGCTCAGTCGGCCTTTAATACCTGCAAGCCTGGGTCAGGCTGGATTTTTTCTAGGCCCGATCTAACCTCTATGGTGTGCTCCATAGAGTGAAACAATACAGTAATATAAACTGACTTCCTAATCACTTTTTTGTACTTCCCAGTACAACATAAATGTCCTCCCAATCATGACTTATTTAGGAAAATACTGTCAGGGGATTGATTGTATTCAGAAACCTTTCATAGTTCATTAGTGGTGAAAAATATAACAATTAATGAAAACATTACATGAGGGTCCCAATAAAACCACAACGTAATGTTAAACGAAAACATGAGAATGATGTTGAAACCTCACCCCACCAGATCTGGAAGTGATTTGTGCTTTGGGGGGGTCAGGGGGCTTCACAATGAGACTTATGCATAAGGCAAAAATTCAGGGGGAAAAACATGTCAGATATGTGTGTTTGTGGCACCTGCTGCACAGCAAAATCTCCAGTGTTAGATTGACACTAGAAACATGTTATTATGGGTTGCATTGAATATTTTGACACCATTTTGGGGCAGGATCAGTTTATCACTCTGAAAATAGTTAAATTAACAGTCAAATCTGTAAACTAGGGGTCACAATCTTGTGGCTGATGGGCCAATTGTAGCCTCAAGGATACTAGTTTGAGGTCGTCCCCTAATCTGAAAGTTAAAGGGACAGTATGTATGATTTGATCACTAGATGTTGCTGTATTCTGTCATGCAATTCAAACGAATGCTACAAAACACAACAGAGTCTCAAAGAGACCATAAGGCGTCGTTTTTCTTTTCATTTTTGGTCAGCCTTTTGCAAAAAAAAGGGAAAAAAGTTAGAAGAAAAAGGAAAAATGCTCAAAGAGAAAAAAACAAACAAGAAAGAAAGAAAAAAGGAGGGAAACAAGTCAGAACAAATAGTAAGGAAAAAAATTAAGAAAAGAATTAAGTAAGGATTGAAGAAAAGAACGAAGGGAATAAACAAAGGAAAAATAACAGAAAATAGAAAGAAAATAAAAGCCAAAAAAGAAAAGAAAGAGAATAAAAGCAGCAGCAAGATGTCAGACAATGATTTCAGCTACCTTTAGGTGAGCTTCATGTCATGTCAAATGAATATGCATTTCTTTAAAAAAATAAGCATGTTTATAGGATAGTTCATGTATTTTTGCTGATTCTTTCAATCAATATTCTTTTCTTTTTTTTCACGGATGACATATTTTTTATCACTCTGAGGCACTAAATATATACACTTTCCCGAAATGCAGCCCTAGCTGATTATTTATTTTTTTATTTCTGATTGATTGATTTATTTTCATACTTATATTTAGTGTATTTATATTCAGATCTTTTTAGTGTAGGGAAGAGAAAAAAACGATATTTGAAAACAGTGAAACGTTTTAACAGAATTTTTTTGTGGAAAACCCAGTTCGACCCAAAAACCAGCTCAGACGACCCCCAAGTCAATTGAGTTTGACACCCCTGTTGTAGACTCATTTCCACACTTCTGAATGTTTAATATAACACTGATGATTTTGCTGGGCATGTTGGGTTTTCTTCTCAACCTCCCTTCTTCTTCCCCCAGATTTTAAAGGCACCTGCACATATCTGTTACAACCAAAGGCTTGTTCATTGTGTGTGTTGTGTAATGCAACATACAAAGACATGTTGTAAACATGGTTCCTGTGACGCTGTAGAAAACCTGAATGGAGGCGGACTAAACGCCGCATTGTGTTCACAATGTAAACATGGCGTTGTGCAGAGCAAATCCACCCTACCCTCAGGCGCTTATCCGCCACCCCCTGCGTGTTTCGTGCCCTCCTCTGAGCCTGCTCCACAACATCAATAAAATAAAAAGAGTGGATTAAAACAAACTGGAATTGCATTCCTGGACTGTCCAATTGACTTTTTTAGCCTCTCGCTAAAGACGCGAAATAACCTCCACCCATGGGTCGCTCACCCCTAAACCCACTAAATCAGTACATTCTACGCTTCATGTAGATCCTCTCGATAAAGTTTTCCAGCTCCTCCTCACTGTCCAGCTGTGGCACCAGGCCGTCTTCCTCATAGTCTTCCTCTCGTAGCGCCGCTGGTGGGAAGTATAATGGGGGCCGCCTGCCACTCCGTGGCGGGACCAGAGGTTTGGGAGGTGGCGGGGGCTGGAAGGTCCGTGGGTGGGGTAGGATATAGTTTGATATGTAAGGAGCATCCGGCATGCGGGGTGCCGTTGTCTGCCTCCACCCCTGCCCCCGGTTTTTGCCCTGCCCCCTATGCCTGCGCCGGGTTCCCTGCGGTTCCAGGTTTTGTGTCTCCTGGTCTCGGGTGGGCGGAGGTTTTCCGTAGTACTGCCGCTTGGGGTAAGGGAAATAGACCGGGTAGTAAGCCCGGTATGGCTTCTGGTAGTACGGGTAGGACGGGAAGGCTAGGAACTGTTTTTGGGGTTTGTACCAGTAGTCAAGGGGGGTTTGAGGCTGGTACCAGAAGTCCTGTTTGCGCAACTTGCCTTTGTCCTTTTGCCACTTCTTCATGGACTTGTAGGAGGTCTTGTAAGGGGCTTTGTAGAGGGCTTTCTTGGGATTCTTTGAGGCGGTATAGTGGTAGAGGGGGGGCGCCGCCAGAGGCGGAGGCACCAAGGGCCTGAAGCGGGGCACGACAGGCAAGGAGGCGGCGGCAGGAAGACGCTGCCGGAGCTCTTTCCTCTTCTTCTTCTTCTCCTCCACGTCGCTTATGATCTCAACGACATCATCAGCCGGAAGGTGCAGCTTGCTGCTGATTTCGATGAGCCGGTCAATCATCTGCTGGTCGAGGTCTTCCTCGTCCTGCTCGGGGAGGAGAACTTCCTCAGAGCGCTTGTCCTCGGCAGCGTTGTCGCTCTTCCGGCGCGGCTTGAGGAAAGCCTGCTGCTTGCGGCCCATGTACTGGAGCAACATGTCAGAGGCCACATCGGCCAGGCGCTGCTCCTCCTCGCGGGCCTGCTCTGCCTCCTCCTGCTGCCGGAGCACTTCCTGCTTTTCCGCTCGGGCTCTGGCCTCCTCTTCTACGTGAGTCAGGCTCTCATCCTCCTCCTCTAATTCCTCCTCCAACTCGCCGCCCTCGTCCTCAAAGTCGTCCATAAAGTTGCCGCCCTCACTGGGGGAGGCTCGGTTCCCCTGCCAGTGGAGCTTTTTCCCAGCTCGTGCCAACTGCGTGTTGTATGCTTTGTAGCCCTTTAAAGGGGGGAGGATTTCATTGTCTTGGAGGCCCAAATCAATGTTCTGGAAGTAACCGCGGATTTTGCGCTGCAGGGAGCTGTCCTCCCCTTGGGGAGCGTCTGTCGCTAAGCTTTCAACCACCGGAAGGTTCTCAGACGACCGCCCGAGATTTCTCTCTTCCCCAGAATCTTGGTGAACCTCATCAGCTCTGTCCTCCCTAACCATCTCTTCCTGACTCACAGCCTCTTCTTGTCTCACATCCCCCTCCAGACTTGTGTCCCCCGTCCTGTCCAAAGCCCTCAGTAAGACTGCCAGCACTTGCACCGGGTCGGCTCTCGGCTCCAGACGCACATCCTGTTCTACTGGTGACGACAAGGTACTGTTGTTATCCCCGCCATCGTCCCAGGATGACGGAATAAGCACGGTCTCCTCCATCTGCGAGGGTACCCCGCCCGCCTCCGTGCCTCCTTTCCCTGGTTGGGCCCTCGCTGGGGCAGCTTCGGTGACCAGCCACAGAGTGACGGGGAGCAGTAGCAATAGGATGAGGCGGGCTGAGGGAGGGGCGCGATGACTGCTCATGACCATTCAAGGCAAGCAGGCAGGAGATGAAAACACCTGCACACAAGACGCAGGCCAAGACAATAACTAAATCAGCGTGGAGGTTTTTTTTTTCACTTAAACTGAAGTGGCCGAATTAATTTAAAAAAAATGATACTCAATATAAAATCCCTCTATTTTTAAAGGGACGGCGTATATTATTTAGTAGTGGTGGTGGTGGTAAGAAAAACCTCATTCATAAAAAAAACAAAAAACTATATTTATTTCATAAAAAATCTGAAATGCATGAACTATCATGTAAGCGTGCATTTTAAAAAAAACTCTTAGGTCAAAAATTGCACATTCATTTTTTTATAACATGGGCCTACCCCAAAGGAAGCTGACATATATGTTCGCAATCTTGCTGCTACGGGTACCCGAAAACCTAAAAACTGCAAGGCTAAATTAAAGCGGTGTATTTCGGTCACTTTAAGTCTCTGTAATTTGTATTATTTCTTGTGATTTTTAACACTTGCACTGCACTCCAACGTGGTGCCGATGGGCATTTAGGGTTGGACCGAGTCAATTTTATACTTACTTCTAATAATTACAAACTGATAATAATGTAATAACAGTATAACAATAACATGATAACTTGTTATTTTAGAAATGCATATCAAATTGGAAGCCCTTCGTGCTAATCAGTAATAAAGTAGTAATAAGCTCTTAGCTTCAAATAGGTTGGTGACCCCTATACGACACCATCAAGCGACATCGATTGGTTGAATAATACACACTGTCCCTTTAAAAGATCATTTTGCATTTCAAAGCAACGAGGCAATTTCAGTATTTTAAATCGCATTATGAGTGAATGAATTGTCCTTATTGTCATTATACAATAAGATGACAATAATGGAGGGTTCCTCCTTTCAGTGCACGTAAGAGAAATTATAAAGATGATAGATAGATAGATAGATAGATAGATAGATAGATAGATAGATAGATAGATAGATAGATAGATAGATAGATAGATAGATAGATAGATAGATAGATAGATAGATAGATAGATAGATAGATAGATAGATAGATAAATAGGATTTACTGTATGTGCATATTCTTAATGGCAGTTGTACAGTACATTGTGCTCATGAACGCTGTTAATGGGAGTACAGGATGACAACTGCTCTTGGGAGGATGCTGTTGTTCCTTCTGTTCGTTCGTGCACAGTCGAAAATATTGTTCTCAATATATATATATATATATATATATATATATATATATATATATATATATATATATATATATATATATATATATATATATATATATATTTCCGTTTATTTCAACTAAAAATGCTTTGGTAACTTGAAAATTCGTTTTTATCGATGAACCTCTCACGCACTATTGTAAACATTTAAAGCATCGTTTCCCGAACGAGGTAAATATTCGTGACGCACAGAATTGGCGCAACGCACTCCTGGCGCGCGCAGAAGCATCATCTTCACGATTAAAAAAATCACATTCAAATGATCCTTACATTTTCATTTTCGCTCGAGAAAAAAAATCCCAATAAAATTAAAATCCATCTCTCACCTCATCCGTTTCCTCCCGTGAGTCGACAAAGCCATGACGGGTTCGCACGCACCAGTCATATTTTTATTTAGACAGAATGGGGCTCGATTTATCACGAAAGCGTTGTAGGAAAAATAAATATGTTAAAAAAAACAATCATGCAGAAACCTACATAGGTCCCGTGAGGCAAAGTGACGGCACCAAGTCATGCATAAAAAGCTGCAGGGCACGCTTCAGTTAGTTAGCATCCCTCTTTTTTTAATCCACCCCCAAGTATACCCATTCCCCCCTTCCCGAGAAAAAAGAAAATTATCAGTCTATTGTAGGGTCTCTACAACCATGCACCCACAGAATTTAGCCTCTCTGATGGAGTGTAGGTTTCATCATGAAGCAAAAAATAAAAAACAAAAATAAAAAATTCAATTAATAAATCACAGCTTCGTAATCATTTTCATGGTGGGCACAATTTGTTCTAATCGTTGTGTCGGAATGCGCATGAGTCTCTTTTTTTAACTGCAGTATGATTTTGGGTTGCCTTGTTTTCTTTTTTAAATCGTAGTATATCTTCTTTAACGAAAAATGACACCCACAGATCCTTATTCCATTCTTGCTCCTTATCCCGTTTTCCTAAGTCATCGAAGTATATTAATAAGATAAAAATGAAATTATTTTTTCTAAATGGTTCGTCATTTGAAATAAACAACGCGGTTGGGGGAACCAAAATAAAAAAAAGAGAAAATATGCTTCGTCAATTTATTTTTAAGCGATTAATTCGTCGCAATGTGGCACGTAACAGAGCGGGTTAAAGGGAAACAATGACACAGATTTCGTTGGTTTAATATTCAAATTACGTTATTAAGAAACATACGATGTAAGATGACGTGGAACTGATGAGTTGTAAAATTATTTTCCTCCTCAGTAAAAAATGTGTAATTAAAGATGTGTTGATGAAAATCTGTGATTACCCTTGTTAATAATGACCCCAAAATAACGAATTTATGAATGAAACTGAAAATAAGGAAAGTTATCACTTACCTGCGGTCCCACAATAGTGTGGGGCTGGTGGGGTGGACAAGCGATGAGCGGGTTGCAAAAAAGAAAACTCAGAATGAAGCCTCAAATTTGAATCTCACGAAGACTTAAGAGAATTCAAGCTCTTCTCAGTTTTTTTCTTCTCAGCTCGTGGATGACATTTAAAATTCCCCTCTTAAAGTGTTGAAATGAAAACCAAAACAATGTTTTTAGAGGGAGGGGGTTTCACTTTAATGCGAGCGGCTAATGTATTGTAGTGAATGTTTTCAGCACGGACAGCGCAACTTTATTGTATATACCCTCCGCGGAACCACGTGACTACATCACCCCCTCTCAACCACCCTCGCCCCCCATACGCCATCCTTAGCTGCAGCCTTTGCTGACGTCACAGTCCATTGATAAGGACGTGGCACCAACGCCCCCGCACGCCCCTCACGAAGACCCCCCCCCCTCCATCCACACCCCTTCCCTCCAGCATGAATGAAGGGAAATCGCATGAATGAAAATTTCCTCAATGAAGAGGGAGAGAGATAGACGGAGCAGCCATTTAGCACTGCTTCGTAGCTTTTTTTTCTGCACCTTGGAAATATTTTGGGGGGCGCGGGGTGATTGTAACGTGGTTAATCAGAGATCAAATAGTGCTGTTTTTTTGTAAATACTCAATCAAACTTACTGTTTTCACAATTTTAACATCTCATTCATTTCGTTCTCAGAAATGAAGCTATTATTTCTAATGGCTGTTTGGTGATTTTGGATTGTTCCTGAAGGTGACACGTGACTTATTGGTACATCAGCTACAGAAAGTGCTCGAACGCCTCGCATGATGGGGAGGTGGATGGAAAAATCAGTGGTGGGAGGAAATGTATCATTTCCAAGTGTCCCTAAAGGCAAAGCATGACTTTAGAGAGTTTTGTAGATAAAATAGTAATGCCAAGAAAAGCTGCAATTTTATTACATGGGATGGACAGAAAATCCTCCATGCCAACAGTACTGCGTTATACATCAGACTATTGCGTTTCTCCTCTTAAAGAAGACTGTCACTTTTTTTCCCCCCAAAATACTGCTTTTTCAAATTTAAAGAACAAAAAATCCTGACTCCAGACAATGATTTATTGTGAAGCTTGTGCTTTTCCACTACACGGTTTCAGCCTGCCGTTTCCCCTGTTTTGGTTGTCCATTATGAAAAAGTACCTGGTTCTTGGTAACTGGCACCACCATTTTTTGTACGACTTGAGTCGCGGTAATAAAACACGCCCCAGGGACTAAAATGTAAAATCAGTCACTGCTGACAACTGATTGGGCAGAGGGAATCTTCCCCCTCTAGCTTTAGCTGAAACCAGCCACCATTGTGTGTCCGGATATTACCTGAACAAAAACAAAAATCTTGAGTTATGGCTACCTATAATTCTGCCCCTTGGTCAGTTGGCGAGGTGCAGTTGGAGCTTGACGGAACAAAATTGAAGTGGTTCGAACAACGAAGAAGGTGAGCTAACGTGGTAGCTGACATTTTACTTAAGTGTTCAGTGGTAAATGCTTAAAAACACAAATAGCTGAGTATTTCTTTGTCTTTGAATGTTTATTTCATTTATATTTTTACAGCATATGTGTTGTGATGCATTTTTAACTATTTTTGTGGCCGTTAATTCTAATTTGATCGGGAGATTACTGGTCTCTTTCACTTCACATGTAGAATAAGTCGATTTGAAATCTGTCCTTTCGTTTAAAAATAAACAGTAGTGTATCTCATCTCATCTCATCTCATTAGCCGTACCGCTTATCCTCATTAGGGTCGCGGGGGGACTGGAGCCCATCCCAGCCATCTCCGGGCAGTGGGCAGGGGACACCCTGAACTGGTTGCCAGCCAATCGCAGGGCACACAGGGACAGACAACTCATTCGCTCATTCACACCTAGGGACAATTTGGACCGGCCAATTCACCTGAAATGCATGTTTTTGGAATGTGGGAGGAAACCGGAGTGCCCGGAGGAAACCCACGCAAGCACGGCGTGAACATACAAACTCCGCACAGGAAGTCTGGAGCTGGATTTGAACCCACGACAGGTTCCCATGACATGAACTGTGCCGCACAAGCGCTAACCACTGCGCCGCCGTGCTACAGTAGTGTATGTGATTGCTTATTATAAGATAACTTTTGCTTATGTACCGTGACAATAAAGCAGGGTTTTTCAACCTTTTTTGATCCAAGGCACACTTCTTTTTGTCAAAAAATCTTGAGGCACACGTCTGTTGAAAATCTTTGAAAATGTATTACCGGCAAGATTCTTTTTTAAGATTGGATTATACAGTCACCAAAAATTACAGTATAAAATTCTTCTTCATTTCCTTTTGGCTCACAATTTTATTGTATTTTTAACCTGTTTTTCATGTTTCACAACAAACAAAATGACAACAAACAATTTAAAATGAGGAAAAAAAAGTCTGCCAGGGTATAAGAGTCTTTTTTTTTGTTTTGTTTTTAAACTATATTCTAACTTTTTCAGATATTTTCTAGTAAATTATTAATAACTTCATCGGCAAAATTATGTACAAGATCTTTGAATTGATCATTTTTGCAGTGGGATCTTACGTTCTTACAGTTGACATTTTTATGTCGTCTTTCTAGAAAAATATTTGTCTATTTTTGAACCAAACTTATTTCAGTGTACCGGGTTGAAAAGGCCTTAACAGCCAATGTGTGTTTTGAATGAAAAGGACTACTTTATTAATATTGCAATTCGGGTAATATGTAAAATACAACACATATTAAAACCTATGTGATTAGTTAATTACGTTCAGCTCCTACTATTGCATAAAAAAATGTGTAGATTACGATTGGGTAAAAAATGGCCTCATCTGTTATTTAAAAACAGAACATGATTTCTTTTATTTAATATTCTGGGGTCATCGAATATGTCTCGCCCGAAAAAATACAGTGCACGATTTCATTTACCGATTTTTAAGGTCAAAAGGTTGTCATGTATGGAAAATATATTGTGACAAAGCACTTATGTTTCTTGGAAGAAACAAACAAAAACATAAAAGAATATCTGATAATCAGAGATGATTGAATTGAATTATTTGTATTTGTCATTTATAAAAACCTATTTAAACATTGTATGCTACGAGATAAGACATAGCACTTCAAGTCAAACACGTAATTATGACTTTAAAGAGACAAATGGGACTGTATACTGTAATTCTGCAGTGCCTTGAAAAATTGAGTATCGTAAAAATGCAATGAAAAGTAGTGCAATACATTTTACAATATCAAAAAAGGCCAGATTAATTTCATAAACTTGCAACTTCGCAAATGTGATTATTTTACACTTCACCTGTCACACACCTTTTTATGAATATTTCTGGGGTGAGTAATTTAGAAATGCATTAAATGGGTTTTCATCCCAAAAAATTCTACATGGGTTTGTAGATTTTGCACACCTTACTGTGACTTTTACTGTGCATATTTTTATCAAATGATTTCTTCTTACCGTGCCTCTGCTGGGGTAAAATGATATGTCAATTTAATTAGTATTGATTCATCCATGAGAGTCATCGGAGTGTACTTGAACAGGTGAGGGGGGGTAAGGGTTGTGTTGTGTTGCTGTGATATGACAGGCAAATAAGTTCTGCTTGTCAGTCATGATGACGCACTTCGCTGCCATTTTATTTGTCTTCTCTTGACCTTAATTTTCCCATGAGTTGAACTTTTCTGTAAATTAAATCAAAAGGGACCTTTTTTCTCCACGTGTCTGCAAATCAGAATCAAAATAACCTTTATCATCCTTGTAATACGACAACATCATTACGGTTGCACTCCAGTTGGCAAAAAATATAGTATAAAGAATAATGAATATTATGTGTGTGTGTGTTTGTATAGGTTTTAATCAGTGTTGGGTGCATTACAGTAATTTGTAACAGTTACTAGTTACTTCATTTTAAATGTAACTCAGTTCCAACCTGGATTACTTACACCAAAAGGTAGTGCATTACCCTGAAAGTAATTATCTAGTTACAAATTACCGTATTCACTCGCAGAGAAGCCAAACATCTAAAATTGTTTGAAAATAGTCATATAATAAAATAGATAAAAGAAAACACTTACAAAAAACCTGTGGAAGCAGTAAACTCTTCAAAATTCTTGGCTTGTACAGAGTTAGCAACCAACACTTTACCGAGACACTCTATATCCATTTTGTCTCTGGGCTTCAAACCACTCGAAGATCTTCTTCTCCATTTCTGGGTACTGTCCAAGATGTTTTCTTTTTTTCTCCTGTAATGTTGTATTGTAAAACAAATTTTGAAAATAAAAACCAAAATACCAACATTCAGCACACTTTTAATATAAATTCTGTCATGGTTGCCATGGCACCCAACTGGCCCCGCCCACTGATACCAGCTGAAACGCGTTGACAGATTGCTGCCGGACTACTTAAACACGGTCTTGCGAGTTGCCTGGTGTCAGAGCGTCTGCTAAACTCCTGTTAAACTCTGTGTGAAATGCCTAGTTCTGTGAATTTGCCTGTGTTTGATCCTGTTTTATTTTCGGCCTGATCTGTTTGATTTTTACCACCCTTTTGTTCGGATTTCAATCCACTTCCGCGACCATCGATCCCCGGATCGAGTGTGCGCGCATTCCTCCTCTCCCTAATAAACTGTGAGTACGTTACGCTATTGGGTTGTCATTCCTGTTTCCTGCCCTGGTTCGTGACAAATTCAATGTTTACATTTGCTTTATTGATTGTGCTGGTTTGTTGCTTCTCTATAAATCATGAACCCCTCCCCACATACATTCTCCGATTTTCTACTGATGACATACACACACATATATTTGGATATAAGCTAACCCCCTAATTTGAGTATTTTTTTATTTAGAGTTGTAAAGGTGGATTGGAGGCGAGTACGGTCGGGGCAAAATTTGCAGGGGGAAAGATTCTGCATCCTTCAACTTTGTGCTCGAAACAGAGCCACCACAACTGTTTTCAATTATACTTGGTAGGTAGACATAAACAGCCATCTATTTTCATTGGCGGGTCAAGGGTCATATGTGGCAACATCAGTAATGCAGAACTATACAGTTGGCGTAGAAGCAATTTACTATCTGCTTTTAACAAGTAACTCTTCATGTAGTCGCCACAGTAGAGTTATCAAATTATTTTCATTCAGTGCCAAAGACAGATTTTATTATTTAAGTTTTCCCCACCTACACTCATTAATTGTTCTTAAATGCCACAATTTTTTTTAGCCCTATTTCAAAGTAGAATTTGAGTAAAACAATTTTAGAATAAAACAAATCACACTTAAAAGAAGTATAGTATTATTTTACTTATCCATAGAAAAGAAAAACGATAATTGAGTAAAAATATCGTATAATTACAAAAAAGCAACCGCCCATGACAAGGTGTTAATATTTTTGTTGTTTTGCAATGCGGAAAAAACATAAATGACTTGTAAATATGTCTATTGCACAGGAATGACTTACTAATACTTTACAGTGCTCGTTCTCGAGAAAAGTAATTTTGTTCCACAAATGCGTTCAACTGTAACGCATTAGTGGCAACAATAGCTAAAAACACAGTGGACAGATACCTGGATTGACATTTCGTTAGTCCAGTTGTGTGATGAACCCTCTGATTTCAAACAGCCCCTAAAGGCATGACATGACAATCTTAGCTTGATTAGCTCGCATTTCAGGGGATTGGCGGGGGTTAGGCAGGGCGGGGGTGTCATTATTAGTGGGTCCAAATGCTTGATGAATGCACCAATGATGAGAATGCGGTGGAGGTGTGCCTTGGGGCTGATGTTGGCTGATAGCAAAATCCTTGGCATTATCAACTGCCCCTCTGCATTAGCTGCCTTCCTGCATAAGCATCATGCCCCCACCCTGCTACCTGCCCCTCCCTAGTGATGGCAATTAATTGCGGCACTTTTTAGAGAACCGGCTCTTTCAGCTCAGCTCACAAATATTTCTTGTTACTTTAATCCAGGAGTTGGGAACGCATGGCCAGGTGTTGCTTTTTTTACAAGAATATCTGGCTCGAAGACAAATTTCAACAAAGTAATCTCACTGTTAGCATGGTTAATTAACCTTAACCTTAATGATCTCAAGTAACTATCACCAACTCGAAGAGAGCCAGCTCTTGATCGGTGGGGAGTCAGTTCCTGTTGTTTACTTCAATGAGCCTTTAAGTTTGCCGTTGAAACATTACTATCTTGAAGGGATCTGGACCTGGGTCTAATATGGTGGTTAGCTGGCTCCTGTTTTTCCCTTAAAGATCCAGCTCAGTGAGCCATTATGTTTACAAAAATAAAAATATAATAATAATAAAAATATATCTATATCTTATATCTTGAAGGGAGCCGTCTCCCGCTGATTACTTCATATAGATCAGGGTTGGCTTACCCGGTCCTGGAGAGCCGCACGTCCTGCATGTTTTGGAGGTTTCTCTGCTCCAATACAGGTTATTCCAATCACCTGGATCGTTATACAAGCTCTCACAAAGCCTGCTAACAAGCTGAAAATTGGCGTCACTTGTGTTGGAGCAGAGAAACCTCCAAAACGTGCAGGACGTGCTGCTCTCCAGCACCGGGTTAGCCACCCCTTATATAGATGGCTCTTAGAGCTATTACGTTTACCAACAATACATCACTATTTTGAAGGGATTGATCGTAGAGAGGGCTTAGAGCTGTAACGTGCGCAAGCAACACATCACCATCTGGAAGGGAGCCAGCTTTACTTCAAAGAGCTGGCTCATGGAGCCGTTACGTTCATCAAGGACACGTCACTATTTCGAAAGAACAGGATTCCTTCGTTCTCTTCAAAGATCTAGCTCTAGTGGCTCAGGAGGTAGAGCGCTCGTCTTGGGATCAAGAGATCTCAGTTCGAATCCCGGCTCCTCCGTGTTACATGTCGAAGTGTCCTTGGGTAAGACCCTGAACCCCAAATGCCCCCAATAAGCAGGTTAGCGCCTTACATGGCTACACGGCTGCTATTGGGAAATGTGAAGCGCTTTGGGAAGTCTTGACTTGAAAAGCGCTGTATGAATGCAGATCGTTTCATTTCATTTCATTAAATTTTGCAAACAACATATCACCACACATTAGTGACTTGACCACGTCATAAATCCCTTCTTTGTCTTTCTCCTTCAAACACAAAAATTTCGAATTGGCTCATGTGCATAGGCAAAGATTTGAGGTGGAAATTGGTCTCAGAAGGTCCCTCAAGGTACCAGATAATGACTTCGTAAAAATGGCCGCCAAAGGCTTGATCATTCCGCCTTCGAGGTGGTGTGTGGCCAGAGTTAATTAAATGGAACAAAAGGCCATTCACACGGCAGTCTGAAGCATCTTTGCATACGTTTAATGGCCCAAAACTTTCACCCTGCGAAAGTTTGGAGCCGTTTACAAGATGTGTCATACACATGCCAGGCCAAGAGTTGGCAGGATTGCCTCTTTTGAAATCCCCTAAAAAAATCTTAGGTGATAGTGTGTTTTGAAGGCCTGGAGATAAAAGCAGAGTGTATTTTAGTTTTTTATAATGAATGCGAGAAAATAAATATTCACTCTTGTAGAAACCAAATCTCCTTAACCCAATCATATTATTAGCATCACCAGTCAGAATCTTGTTTTTTAACAAAGGATTTTTAACATTTTTATTAGTTCGACATGTCCTACCTTCTGATAAGTATATAGTTTAGTGAAGGGATATAGAACTCAGTCTGGGTCCGTATTCAGACTTTCTGTTCTTAAGCGGGCCGGATTGGTAAAGCAATGTGAACGTAAAATGTTTAGCTTATTATAGTTTTTCATTATTACTATTTATCATTCAGCCTACTTAGGTAGCCTTCCCTGTATGTTAAAATCACAAATGACAAGGGATATATTTCTAATCACAACACATTTAGTCAAAAACAATAGAAAAAAGATCTTCATGTTTGGCATTGAATGCGTTAACTGGTTTATTTTAACAGTTGAGTGAATGCAGTTTTACACCTGAACGAATTCACCACGCAATACAAATTCAAGTGAAGAAAAATAATTTTCGCTTTCATTGTTGTACTGGTTTTAAATTAGTTCAAAAAAACAAGTTTTAGAAGTGCTTGAGCAGCAATATTAGACTATATCACATCAAACTAGTTGGCTGGGGCAACTGAAGCTGACAATATATCCTTTATTGGATTTTAGCAACATTTGAACTGCATTTATTTTAAAAATCATAACTTTTGATAAAAATTACCTAAATAATCTTTTCTTTCCAACATATTCAGAAATATATGGCAGAACAAATCAAACGGGTCTGGTATGGCCCGTGGGCCATATAGACAATATGGCTGGTTTATTAGCCACTCAAAATACAGAGATAAGACCTATAGAAATTTTAAATTTGCAAGAACATGATATGACCACACAATAATCCTCAAGATAAAAAATTCCAATGCAGTTCCATCAAAAAGTTTTTTTTCTATCGCCGTTGAAGCTAATGCTGAGAGTGGAGCCTGTCCTTTCATATTTCAAGCATATGTTTGTATTCGATTGAGGGCTGAAAATGTCAGTTTGAAAGAAGCAGTGGACATAGACATTTATTATTCATGTTTTTGTTGTGATACTTTTCTTACTGCCCCCTAGAAAATCATAGTTTGTGTGTTTGTGAAACCGCTGTCTCCCCAACTCGGAATTTGATTGGCTAAACCAACAGCTTTAGCGAACACTAATGTTATGTCGTCTCATGGTCTTCAGAAGTCTTTGTGAAGGCCACGGGACAGATTACTGACCCCTGGCAAAAAGTAATGTCTGAAATGTGATTGGTTAAATGTTTAGATAGATAGATAGATAGATAGATACTTTATTCATCCCCGCAGGGAAATTCACATTTCCAGCAGCATCCCTTCGCTGAGAACAATACAATAATAAAGCAAAAGGAATACAATATACAAATACCCAATGTGACGTGCTAATACCCACTGTAGCGTGTTGTATAGAGTATTTAAATAGTGCTACATAAAATACACACTGCAATAAAAGTACGGTAATATGCAATGTAGGGGGTGTGGTTTAATGTGGGCCTTTACTCCGCCCGGTGGAGTTAAAGAGCCTCATGGCATGAGGAAGAAAATATCTCTTCAGTCTGTCCGTGGTACAAGAGAGTGACAGCAGTCTGTCACTGAAGCTGCTCTTCTGTCTGGCTATAGATACTAAAGCACACATCTGGAAGTAGTGCAACCAGAGAAAAACAATGAAAACAAGCTTACAGAGAATCTGAAATAGTTTAGTAAGTATTCATGAACAAAATATACTCAAATGATGCAGGTGTTTTTTAGGAGAAAGCCTTGTGGGCCCTGACGGCCCACCACTGATCAATACTCATGTCGTGACAAGCATGCACATCACATTTATTTAACCTCAAGTTCTGCGGGAAAAAAGTAACATCATGCAATAGTTTTCACTAAAAACTATATTACTGAAATAATTGCAGTAGCCCAACAGACTATCAATGAGTGGCCTTTTTATTTCCTTTAATTACCTTCCTCTCTAAGGCGCTCAGATTGGAGATGATTTGAGAATGATGAACCGGCATGCTGTTAGCTGCTGCCTTTTCTTCCTTTTTTTTCTTTTTTCGTCTGCTCTAATGCTACTGCCCAGGCGCACAACACCTCAAAGTGATAAAGTGGAGCTGAGCGATTAGCATACGCTATTCTCACCCACGCCGTCGCGCTCCGCCAAGGCTGGAAATGGACAAGTAATTGCGTCGTAAGGTTCGCATAATACAATGGACCCCTGTGTTTTGGACCTATGTGCCCACACTGTAATCTTGCACCACGCTGCACCTTTTAATCATATGAATATCCATAATAGCTCAGCTGGTGTTCTTTTATCCACAGTCCTATTGAAGTAGACTGTGGAGTTTATCAGATTTTTATTTTATAACTACCAACCTACCTAACAACCTACCTACAAATTGGCCTGCCTGCCTGAAAAGGACACCCGCCCACCCGTCCTTCTGTCCGTCCGTCCTTTGGTCCGTCCATCCTTCTGTCCGTCCTTCCATCCGTCCATCTGTCTGTCTGTCTACCAGCTAGCAGTAGTTATCTACAGCACTGGTTCTCAACTGGTCTGACTTTAGAACCCACTGGTTGAGGTTGGGTCAAATTGGGTGTTCCACAAAAAAAAAAAACATTCCACTCTTCTCCATTAACTTTCTGACATTTTTCTCCACATAATAAGATCTAAAAAAAAAAATCAGTCACTAAGAAAAAAAATCCATATTTTGCGTGTGGGGCACCTTGAAAGGGACTCAAAGTGACGAAAATGCAACATTTTTCTTATCATTGTTTTGCCTGGCCTTTTGCAAAGGAAGAATATAAAAAAGGGAGGCGGGCAGGGGAAAAATGAAAAAGGAAAAAAGGATAAATGAAAAGAAAGAAGCAATCAATGGAAGGAGAAGAAAAAAAAGAAAAACATAAAAAAAGAAAAGGAGAGCAGAACAAAACAAAGAAAAAAATGAAAAGGAAACAGAGAAAAACACAGGAAAAAATATAAAGCGGAAAATAAAGACAAATTTTAAAAATTTTAAAGAAAAGAAAAAACGGAAAATGCAGGAAAAAAAGTAGAAAATAAAGAGGTAAGCAGCAAGGTGGCTCCCTCTATAAATTACTCAACGAACGAGTAATTTAAAAAAGTGCACGTTTATATCATAGTTCATGTGTTCTAGCTTACTTTTTCAATTTTTTAATCAATGTTTTACCACCAAAGGCCACTAAACAATACACATTGTAGCTTTAAAGATTAAGGGGTTTCTCAGAATCAGAATCACCTTATTTAGTCATTGAATTGGGTGGTAAAATACCTCCTTTGCACATCTGTTCTCCTTGGCACTATCGTACTACAGTGTTATTGTTACTGTACAGTGACTTGTTTACCTGACTGCCCATTTTGCACATCTGGTTAGCTGCTACTCTTGCACTCTTTGCACTACTGTATAATACTATACATAGCCATAATTATTTAGTATATTATTAGTACTTCAATATTCCAACTCAATACAACATTTTATCTATATCTGTACATTCAAGGAAACTGTGTGGGTCAGATGTATCGACATTTTGTTCTGTATACACGTGTACTAGAATGACAATAAAGTATATCTGAATCTGAATCTGAATCTGAGTTGTTCAACATAACCACCATACAGACGCTCCCCTACTTACAAACATTCGAGTTACGAACAAAGGTGCATACGAAAGCATTTTTCTACATGTCGCATTGCTGTAAGTTAAGATATTGTAATGTGCCCCTTTTTCTGAGTACAGGACAGGTCTGTAGTGTTTCTTTCCGTGGCTTCCGGCGTGTGGTGCTGTGAGAGCTCACCCAGCATCTACTCCGAAGAAGAAATCCGGCTTCCTCTTCCTGTCACAGTCCCAGTTCGTGTGTAAACAAACTGCACTGTGTCTCCAGCGCGCTAAGTACTTTGACATTTTAATTGTTTAATATCTCTTGCATCCATTCAATATGGTTGGTGTAAAGTGTAAAGAAGAGGCAGGCGTTTCATTCGAAATTAAAGTGGAATACGAAAGCTTGATGCGGTTGAGAAAATGTTTGGATCACTTTTTTTTGGGCCACTTTCTACCACGGAGGAGGAAGTCGCCTCACTCTTGAAGCCCATCTTCCAAAAGTAAGTTAAACTTCACTTTATCTATCTTTATAGAGCATATGGCGCAGTGGTTAGCGCATGTGCGGCACAGTTCATGTCATGGGAACCTCCTGCGTGGGTTCAAATACAGCTCCAGACTTCCTGTGCGGAGTTTGTATGTTCTCCCCGTGCTTGCGTGGGTTTCCTCCGGGCACTCCGGTTTCCTCCCACATTCCAAAAACATGCATTTCAGGTGAATTGGCCGGTCCAAATTGTCCCTAGGTGTGAATGAGCGAATGAGTTGTCTGTCCCTGTGTGCCCTGCGATTGGCTGGCAACCAGTCCAGGGTGTCCCCTGCCCACTGCCCGATGATTGCTGGGATGGGCTCCAGCATCCCCGTGACCCTACTGAGGATAAGCAGTGCAGCTGATGAGATGAGATGAGATTATTTTATTGAATGTTTATATTTCAGTACAAAACAAAACAGGCTACTTATACAATCCTTAAACATACTTTTACAAACCTAAAACATATTTATATAAACCTTAAACATACATTCCATACAAAATATAGCACTGAAGCAACTTACGAACAAATTCAACATTCTAACGATCGTATGGAAAGTAACTCGTTCGTAAGTAGGAGAGTATCTGTATAACACACGTTCACTGTAATACAATGGAGTCAAATGGATTGAACCATTTCAAGGCAGTTGAGTATTTCCAACGCTGCGTTATTCAAATCTTTGTTTTGTTTTACTTTTTCAAAAATGTACAGTATATCTAGCATTTTTCATCAAATTTAAGCCTATTCTGTCCTTTATCAAAGATAAGAAAGTTCAAAATTGTAAAAAACTACAATTTTAGGAGTGCTTGTGTTAAATTTGGGCTGGTTACGCCCTTGCCTCAAACTATCATAAAATTAGCCCCAGGCCATGAGTTTGAGACCCCGACATAAAGAGTAGCATGTAAACAAAACAAAATTGTTGACTGAATGGTCCAGTTGAAAGGTGCGCAGCGAGCAAAGAGCTTAAGCAATGTGCTGCTTTATAGACTGTGAGCAAGGCCTAATGAAAAATCCATAGTGCGTCAAACATGATGAATACCGATCCGAAAGGCCGTCCGAACCGTCCCAGAATGAGCTGTGAACAGTCATCCGTCGCCACCCAACAAAATCATTCTCCCCCACCCGAGCTCTTTTGCGCGCCCTGCCATAAAAAATAAGTGAGAGGTGGGGGGACCCAAAGGGGGGCCAGGCGTAACTGATGGCGATGGTCCCGAGGCAGTTGGCGAATTTGAGCTTGATGAGGCGTCTCATAGGGGAGCGAAAAAACATCAGCGCCCACCATCAATCTCCACGCTTTGCATCAGTAAACGCCACGAAAACGGCCCTAAATAGACCCCGGCTGAGGCCCCATGCCAGCCTATTGTTTAACTTTGTATTCAAACAACTGTTTGGGTCACCTTTTTGCGCAGATATGCTAGTTTTTATACACAACTTCCTGTGCTGTTTAGACAATATTTTCTGCACCAGATTATTAATATATATATTTTTTTCATTTATCCATTCATTACCTACCCCTTATGCGAGGGGGGGTCGCAAGGAAAGCAGCCTCAGTATGGAAGCCCAAACCTTGCTATACCCAGCCTCTTCGTCTAGCTTGTCCGACAGGATCCCTAGGCATTCCTGGCCTACAGATATAGTCTCTACAGCGTGTCCCCAGGGCTTCCTGCCGGTGAAACATGCCAGGAACACCTCCCGAGGGCGGCGTCCAGGAGGCCTCTTCATCAGATCCCCGAGCTACCTCAGCTGGCTCCTTTAAACGCGGAGGACCAGCGGCTCTACATTGAGTTCCTCCTGGATGATCTGGCTTTTTACCCCATCTCAAAGGCAGAGCCGAGCCAACAAACCCTTTTCAGCCGTTTGTACTCGGCATCTTGTTCTTTCGGTCAAAACCCATACTTCATGACCATATGTGATGGTAGTATTGTAGATCAACCGGAATATTCGATAGTTTTGCCTTTCGGCTCAGTTTGTTTTTTACCACGAAGGACCGGTACAGGGTTTGCATGTCGATCTCCCATTCCATCCTAAACTCGCATGTGAAAAACACCTGAGATACTTGAACTCTTACACTTGGGGCAGGACCTAACACCCAGACCCAGAAAGAGCTGGCCATCCTTTTCTGGGTAAGAACCATGGTTTTGGACTTGGAGGCATTAACCTTCATCCCAGTCACTTCACACTAAGCTACAAACCGCTCCAGTGACAGCTAAAGACTAGGCTTGTAGTCACTGAGGTGGTTAAAAATCTTCTTGGTGGCAAGGCCCCAGGGGTGTAATGAAATCTGCCCAAGATTTTTCAAGGGTTTGGATTTTGTGGTCGTTTTATGGTTGAAACACCTCTGCTACATTGTGTTGACAGTACCTCTGGACTGGCAGACTGGGGTGGTGGCTCCCCTTTTCAAAAAGTGGGACTGTAGAGTGTATTTAAAGTACAGGACAATCACACTTGTGAGCCTCTCTGGTACAATATATTCGGAGGTACTGGATAAGAGAGTTCGCAGGGAAGTAAAATCTCAGATTCAGGAAGAGCTGTGGGTTTTTTGTCCAGGTCGTGGAACAGGGACACGCTCTACACAGTCTGTAGCGCCCCGAAGGCGCATGGGAGTTTGCCCATCCAGCCTACATTTGTTTTCTGGACTTGGAGAAGGCATTCAACCGTGTTCCTTGTGGACCCCTGTGGGGTGTGCTTCTGAAGTATAGGATACCGGACAGTCTTATCTGGGGTGTACGGTCCCTGTATGACCTGTGACAGAGTTTGTCTGCATTGCCGGCAAGTCGCATTTATTTCTGGTGGTAGTTGGCTGCCCAAGGCTGCCTTTTGTCACCAATTTCGTTCAGAACTTTTATAAACCGAATTTTTAAGTGCAGCCAGTTAGAGGGCCTCAGCATTGCATTTGTTTTTTTAGATGATGTGGTGCTATTGGCTTCCTCTATTTTAAATTTGAATAAAAACAAGTGATTCTGGGCAACCACTAGCATGTATGTGTCATGTCTTTTATAATTGTTAAACTGTTTTCACTTTAAGGCTTTGCTAAGCTATGCTACTTTTAGCTGCTGAGAAATGACAATAATTTGGATGCATTTATTACTGGTTGAACAAGCTGTAATAATGAATACATAACACAAGTCATTACTTTTAGTCCAAGCATTGCAATGCTTTTTCTTTACCCCTTGGAATACGAATAATAAAGGAATTAAATGAAAGTTTGAGGGGAAAAAAGATGTCTTTTCTTTTCTTTTTTTATTTAAAAAGCATTTAATGGCAATGAATTTGTCAGCCTGTGCTTGTTATTCTCAGCCTGAGGTCGACAAGCAGCTTTTAACAATCTGCACCAATGCGAAGAGGACAGAAATAGCGTTTGCTCAGCATCTGACATTAAATGGATAAGTTGCCACTCATAAGGTCGCTGTGACATTTAAAAAAATAGACGCTTTTGCAAATTTCATATTAAAAAGTAGCAATTTTCTCTTCATTTGTGTTATGGTTAAATGAATGCATTGATATAAAATACAATCAAAAATCACATTTTTGTTTACATTTTTTTTTGATTTACAAAAGTAGAAGAAATATATTTTAAAACATAGAGCCAGCTTGACATGCATATTACATTCATTGACTACAAAAACAATACCAGACATAAATAACAAAAAATTTAATAAAATAATGTCCCCAAATATTGATAATCATTTATACCAATATCATTAACTGATAGCAGTTGTGTATAAAATTCCCTTACTTCTGCAAAACGTGACTAATATTTTTAAAGTAAAACTGTATTTTGAAATCCCAACATGATTTTTTTCCTTGAAGGGACAATGCGTATAATTTGACCACAACAGTACTGTAATCCCTCGCTAATTCACGCTTCGGTTATCGCTGGTTTACTTCCTCACAAATTCTTCACTGTATTCTCTTTCATGTTATTGATCTCGTTGTATCGGACATTGCGGGGTGTCACACCAACAGACCTGTGCCGGCGTTACATCGATAAGGAATTTTCAACATCTTACCTAATGTTTACTATTATGTGTACAGTAATGCTAATTGTAATTCACCCTGGTCAATCCTGGAAGGGGGATTACCACATGTGAGGTCCTTTCTCAAGGTTTCTCTTTTCTCCTCACACTGAGGTTTTTGAGTTGTTCCTTGCCCGCATGCTGGTTTAAGATCAGGTAATTGTGTAATTTTGTAATTGTAATCCTGTGCAGTCCTTTGAGACATTTTTGTGATTAAGGGCTATATAAATAAATGTGACTTGACTTGACTTGACTTTGTATGGAAGCTCATTAAACAATTTAGGTTCACTGTTGAGGCACTTAAAAACCCACAGATAAACTGTGATCACCTGAAACGCCAGCAAAGCACACAGAACAATTTGATCGGGTGAGTGGTAAGAATGGAAGGAGATATGCACACAGCACACTTCTGTCCTGCCAGCGCCGACTGCACCGAAGGTAAATACGTCGGTATGCTCGTTTGCAGTATTTTGTGTCATATTTACAAAAGAACTGTCCTTGCACCTTATTTTGAAACCACTATTTATGAAAAAAAAAAAACGAGCTCCAACGATCTTAAGTAATTGTGGGTGGGAGACAAGTTCAAAGTGGCATATTTGTTGATATGGGACAGCGGCTCTTGCATTATTCCTATTTCATAAATCTTATCAAATCATGTGAGGTCACACAGTGAAATAAATGCGCTGAAAATATCGATTTTGCCTTGAGTTTTATGGTCTTGCTGAAATTTGTCATAAAATATATGGTATGGCTCTCTCTTTCTCTCTCTTTAAAAATAAATTTTGTGATTATGGCTCTTTGAGTCAAAAAGGTTTTTTAATCCTGGATCTAACCGGTCAATGACGATGGGACTTCATCTGTTTGAAAGGAAAAAGCTCTGTTGAAGAGTTAACAGCCAGAATTTGCCACTCTCCTCACATTGCTTCACTACACCTACTTGCCATTTGGGCCGCCTACACACATTCATTCGCTGGATATAGGGAGTGGCTTCCATGATGTATGGACAAAGATCTGGTCAAAGCCAATCCTGCTATTTAATGATGATCTATCATACTCAAACCGTTGCCAGAGGCTTAATACTTACAGATGAGCAGTGCCAAGCCCTTTGTAATAGTTTTTTTCTTGTAAAAAAATATGTTTTTACGTTTTGGCACGAAGTGACAATACTTTGCAAATGTATTCATACGTTATGGCATATCATGAGTTAATATATCTACAGTAGTCGTATTGAGATAATTTTATTGTGAGAAGGATAAGTCCTCAGCCTCATGGTTTTAAAAAGTGTTATCAATAATCTGTGACACAGCCCGACTGCCAGGAAAGTCATTTGGAACACCCTAATGTGGCACGATGACTCATTGCCAATCTCTACAGAGTTAAAGAACTTCTGATCCTGTGCGTGTCTCAATGGAAGCATAGGATTTTTGGATTAGTTGAAGGATGATCCAATTGAGTTGCCCAGTCATCTATGGAGGGTTTTCAGAATCCCAAGACGGATATTCTCGTTTTGTCGACACCAAAGGCAACCAAGAGCATTTTCTGATGCGAAGGTTAGCGTTTTAGGAGACCTTAAACAGTAGAAAGCGTGTTCCAAAAAAAAGCTTTTTGCTCCTGTCAAAGAGATAGCAAACCTTAAGAGTTTTTCCCATTTCCTTTATCTGTAACTGGCTGCGCGCGGTTAGCCACCGGTGCGTTTGCTGGATGTTAGTGCACGTTCTAAACACACCTCTTGTCTGCGCAATTGCCCTCCCCCACACACCAGTTCCTCTATTATTATAGTGCCGTCCGCTCGTTCTAATTTGCCTCCCTATCGGCCGTCATGTATTCCATTTATTCCGTTTCCGGCAGCCGGTTTGCTTATCGCGAAGGTCTGTTGCTGGCGGCGCTCGGCACCAGCAGTAGCATCTCAAATAATTTGACCCTTTCACATTTCACTATAACTGAGAAGGGGGAAAGGGAATAGGAAAAGAAAAAAGGCAAAAAGACAGGAATCGATCTACAAAGGGAAAAAGACTACAATAATCCTTCGTTACTTCACGCTTCGGTTATCTCTCGTTCACTGCTTTGCTTTAACCGCGATAACCAAGGTAATACTGTATTTTGGTCATGTGTCATCAGTCGTAAATAAAAGACAGTGCTTGGGGCTCATACAGGAACAACAAAATCAATTGGGCAAACGTGAGCACAGAATTTTGTTCTTTTTATCTTTAAAATTATTTTAAAACAGCACCCAGAAATGAAAAAGGAGAAATCTGAGTGGTTTGAATTCCAGAAACAAAATGCATATGGAGTGTATCGGTTAAATTTTTGTTTGCAAGCTCTCAAGATTACACAAGTCAAGAAATATGATGGCTTCACTGTTTCTACAGGTTGGTGTAGTTGTTTTCTTTATTTGTTTCATTATGTGCCTTTTTTTAAGCAGTTATAAGGGGTTGGTTCCTTTTCGACTACATTCAGTAAATTTACCCTAAATACTTTCGAAGGAGCGTGCTAGTTTTGGGTGTCAGTAATCTTGGGTCTTTACGCAATTACTTTTCAAATGAAGTAACTAGAAACTGTAAAAACACCCTGTTTTTATGTAACATGTCCAAAACTGATAGTGACTGATGTTCAACTTTTGCAATCAAAATTCATACGCATGTAGGAAAACAGCTTTGGAGTAGCTCTTCCCTCCTGTGGCTAAGGCACGACTATCGCCATTGAGAAGAACGCACAAAGGCAAAAGCTTTTTCAATATCAGTGCACAGAAGTGACTGATGCTGCTGCACAATCCAATAAAAAAAGTCTGTAATGGCCCTTGACGGCAGCGAAGGGTGGATGAAAAAAAACGCTTGGCAGAGAGAGGCGGGGAAGGTAAAATTTGAATAAAAATCAATACATTCCTCATTGAAGGCGTTACCTTGGCAACAGGAGGAAGAAAACTGAAAAAAAAGAACCTTAATAGCCTCTTGCACACCTGAATGTTTGTGACAGAGCCAAATTCATATAATGATGTTCCGGCACAAAAGGCTAATGGTTAGCGTAAAAGCACCGGAGGAAAAGGGGAGGGGGGATTTACTGAGTCAAAAGATGATGGTTGATAGGACATCTGTGGGGGGGATTGTTATAATGCTCGATTTGCTAATTGTGCACCACAGGCACAACACAAACATCTTTGGATTCTGTTGTTTAATGCAGTGAAAGTAGAATATATTCACCCCCCCCCCCCCCAAAAAAAAAGACAACAAAAATGTGTCATGATTACTGATTGCCCTCCCCTGTGCCTGCTTGTTTGGCGACAGCAGTTGCTCGTTGCCTGCTTAGTTCCCCTCCTATTTAAACTCAACGCTTCCATTCACTCCTTGTCAGTCCGTCAGCGAACCTCTGCATACCCAAGGCAAGCACTATTTGACTCTGGCTCCCATCAGTCCCGTCCCCACCTGTATCCTGCTCGTCTGTCCCTGACTTCCAGATCGTCTCCGGCTACTTGACCCGTTCTGTCCATCGACCACGCTCCGATCTCCTGCTCCGGCTACTTGACCCGTTTTTGCCCACCGACCATGCTCCGATCTCCGCTCTGGATCCTTGACCCATTTTTGCCCACCAACCACGCTCCTATCTCCTGCTCCGGCTACTTGACCCGTTTTTGCACATCGACCACGCTCCGATCGCTCGTCCCGGCAACTCCACTCGTTTCAGCATTCCGACCACGCTCCGATCCCGTGAGCTCCTTGCCCCCCCTGCCCAGCCAGCACCGGACCGCTGTTGTTTGTTTCCCCGCACCTGACTTCCTCGATTTCCAATGAAGCGTTGTGTGAAACGTTACGCGTTTGGGTCTACCATCTGTTCTGGTTCTGACAAAATAACAGCAAGGACCGTATATATTTGCATATAAGCCTACATCACATATAAGTGACCCCCTAAAACAGCTTTGAATTTGCCACACAGTAAAATAAATGTAAAATATTTGCAAACTGTGTACCTAATATTAGCAAACTGTCTACCTAAACATCAATAACTATTTAATTATGTGGTTAAATATTGATATACTGGTAAAAGGCTTTAAATAAAACATTCTAACTGCACCTTCGAGCAGCACTCCAAAGGCAGGCACTTGTACACATTTTTGTATTTTATATTTCCTTCTCAGACTTGACCGCTGCTGTCACTGTTTACCATATTTCCTCCCCTTATCACTCACTCTCTTAGGACCCATTATTTTTGTCAAAAAAAGGAAACAATATCAACAAAATCACAATAAAATTAGAGGTGATTCCTTTCAAACGGCACAATTGCCATCTAACAGTAGTGTAAAGTGACCCTCTGTTTTTTCTTCTTCTTAGCATTACTTTGAAGGCAAAGACCAGCGACCCACTAAGAACAGCTCAACGACCCGAGTTAGTGTCCTGCCCCACCAGTTGAGAAACGGGCATTAAGTCATCTTTTTTACCGGGGTCCTTCAAAATGTGTCTGAACTGCTAAATTCAGAGAGGTTTTGAGATGATACCGACTGCTTTTTTGTTTGTATTTTTATTCTTGCCAGTCCATCTCACGTGTCAACCACAAAGCCGATTCCTCGAGCGTCCTTTTTTGGCGGCGCCTCCGATTGTGTTGCCGTCGAGCCAAGACAATGCATTTTGTGGCTATCGGCTTGGATTATACACAACTCTACTCTGCTGCACCGACATACGTGTGTCTATGTGTGTTTGGGTGCGTTTGTGCGATTGTGTGTGTGTGTTGCCTACAGGTGACTCATCGTACTGCAGATGACCACAATGTGCTGCTGCTGTTTGAGAATTCTGAGCTCACATTTCTCCATCTACCGCAGGGATGTCAAACTCTTTTTTTAGGTCAGGGGCCACATGGTAGAAAAAAAAACCCAGGGAGGCGGAACTTGTGGATTAAAGGGAAAAACAGAAAGATAGAGAGGTTGAGAAAGAAAGAAAAAGGCAAGGAGAGGGAGAGAGAAAGAGGGAGGCGGAAAGAAAGAGAGAGAAAGAGGGACTTAGAAACAAATGGAGACAGAAAAAGAAAGAAAGAAAGGGAGAAAGAAAAAGAATGAGAGACAAAGGGAGAAAGAAAATCTGGGACACAGAAAGAAAGAAAGAAAGAAGGAAAGAAAGAATAAATTAAAGAAAGAAAGAAAGAAAGAAAGAAGGGAAAGGAGGAAGGAAGGAAGGAAATAATGAAGGAAAAAAGGACAGAAGTAGAGCAGTTCAGTTGATGACTTTTGTTACAACATAATACAAATGGTCTTCCTCAGAAAAGGCGTCAGAAATGGCAGACCACAATTTTTATAGGAAAGGGGTGCGGAAAGACAATATGCAAGTTTTCTACCCAGTTCGATCCCGTTGCCACCATAATGATGCTATAGTGGTCAACGATAAAATGTATCGACTGATCAATAATTGCGCAAATATGGTAAGGGACTTCCAATTTTGTTTGCATATAAGGCGCACTTGTCATGAGCTCTCTCTCTACCAGTAACCAGCACCACTCATCTCCCTGCTCTGTCATTGCACCCTGATCAGTTCCACCTGTCTGTTCTTGTTTACCACCAGCTGTTATGAATTATCTGCCAATCAAGCACTGTAACTAAAGCCTTGCCTTACAGCCTACTTGCATCAGATCCTCTGCAAAGCCTACACCTGGAATCTGTTTGTCTGTGCTTATGACTCTAAACCTGGACCTGGTTGACCCTTCTGCCTTCTCTTCTGCCCTGGTCTTCCAGACTCATGTTTTACCTACTCCATGACCTGCCACACCAACCTTGTTGCTCGGTTTCTTCTTCGTTCCGTCTTTCAAGCCATCTTCCTTAACGGTAGTCCCAAATCTCCACTTCAAGATTTCTCTTTACTCCAAGACCTACCACATTAACTTTGTTGCTCGGTTTCCTCTTTGTTCCATCTTTCAAGCCATCTTTCTTAAAGGTAGTCCCAAATTTCTACTTCAAGATTTCTCTTCACTCCAAGACCCTTTCTCCGTTTCCCCCGTTCCTAAATAAAGTTTCGTAACGTGCCGCAATTGTGGGCCTGTCTGTCTGATCGGTGACAGTACAATCTGACCACCATGGACCCTGCACACGTCTCTCCCAGTATAGACCTTGACCCCTCTGAAACACTCACCGCCATGCAGCGCCTTGAACACACTGTAGGATAGGTCCAACGGGGACATCGCGTCTTTGTTTCTGCAGCAGCAACAATGAATTGATGAGATCACATAGCTACTACCTAGCCTGACCCCAACCAGTGTGGCCACCAGTCCAGCCCCAGTCCCTGCCGCAGCTGATGCCCCGGAAACTAAGATTAGTAAACCAGAGCAATTCAATGGTGAGCCTACCCAGGTCCGGGCGTTCCTGACCAGTTTCCGACTACAGTTCAACCTGCAGCCTAGGACTTTCTCCACTGAAGGGCCGAAGGTTGGTTATGCTATCACTCACTTGACAGGCCGAGCTCGACCTTGGAGAATCGCAGAATTTGAACAGAAGACCCCTGCATGTGAAGATTTTGAACGGTTCGCTAAGGAGATGGGGAAGGTTTTTGACCTGGGTTCGTCAACCACAGAGGCATCCCGGGAACTGCTGACCAACCGGCAAGGCAGAAGGACCACAGCTGACAACTCCATTGACCCTGCCACCAAAAAAAATGTATGCCAGAAATACAACAGGATACGCTCGACTTTAGCATTGGCTTCGAAGATGATAAAAAAAACTTCTTGAAGGAACTGAAATGCACGGATAATCTGTATGACAGAGTAATTGAAATCTTATTGAGTAAAGGAAGGAGGATGGATTTTGTATAGAAACAAAAAGGATTTTGGTGGATAAAATGTGACTATACTTTTAAACCAATGTGCTACCCGCGGGCGCCAGGGTTCCCCCTAGGACAGCTAAGGTGCCTGCGGACCTGTTCTGAAAATATCTTAACAGTGCTGGATTTGAAAATTTCACAATCCGAGTATGAGAGCGACTTGCTTCCCGTGTCCAGCGAACACCGGATCGTGGGCGCAGCCCTTCCTCTTTCCTTCAATAAAACTTCTGGTAAACGCTACGCAATTGGGTCCTGTTTCCGTTCCGGTCCTGACAGTGGCACTTAATGAAAAGAGAACCTAATGTAACTTTCACATGCTTTCAAAAGGGCCGTGTTCCAACAATGACGGTGAGGATAGACGTAGGATCAAACCATGTCAAAAAGAACTAGCAAAACCTTTTTAAAGAAGATTTACTCATTGTTTTATTTTTAGTTTTATGTTCCTATTCATAAATTTTTGAGTGTGCTGAGCGGAAAATAAATGCATGGAAAAGGATTGACTATTTTTATTTAGATATTTATTTTTACACGCAAATTAAGGAAATAATCCTGCGGGTAAATAATCCTTTTAGGTGACGCTTTTAACTGTCATCCTTGGAAAAATGAGCAAGAATAGATCAAGCTAATCTCAGCCGTGCACACACAATTCCATGGTGATTACCCTCGAGCCTCTCCCAAGGGTCCCCGGGGGCCCGCAGGTGACTGTGGTCTGAAAAGAGTCCCAGTTGTCCCATTGAGGAGATCATTAGGTTGGTTAGAGTAATCTACAACAAGCCCCCTGCGTGCAAATACAATTGTGTCTGTGCATGCGTTAAGCGGTAACTCAGGGGCCTCTGAGGGCCCGCCGGAGGGTGTGCGGACATTAGCTTTATTGCCCCGATCTGAGGGTCTTGTTTAGCCACAGCTGGGATTTGGAACCCCCTCGGGAGTCCGCCTGATGGTTCATGATACCGCACTTGAATGAGATAGGAAATAGGCATTCAATTGCCAAACCTATAAAAAAAAGTCCATGCATTAATTGAAAAAGACGGTAGAAAAACACTTTTAGATAGATAGATAGATAGATAGATAGATAGATAGATAGATAGATAGATAGATAGATAGATAGATAGATAGATAGATAGATATATAGATAGATAGATAGATAGATAGATAGATAGATAGATAGATAGATAGATAGATAGATAGATAGATAGATAGATAGATAGATAGATGGATGGATACACATTTGCAGCAGCATCCCTTCGCTGAGAACAATACAATAATAAAGCAAAAGGAACACAATATACAAATACCCAATGTGACGTGCTAATACCCACTGTAGCGTGTTGTATAGAGTATTTAAATAGTGCTACATAAAATACACACTGCAATAAAAGTACGGTAATATGCAATGTTGGGGGTGTGGTTTAATGTGGGCCTTTACTTCGCCAGGTGGAGTTAAAGAGCCTCATGGCATGAGGAAGAAAAGATCTCTTCAGTCTGTTCGTGGTACAAGACAGTGACAGCAGTCAAGTTTAGAAAATTGTTTAATCCAATATAGTTTTTATCCTAGTGTAGGGGTGTCAAACTCATATTCACAGAGGTCCACATCAGCATAATGACTGTCATAAAAGGGCCTGGTCTGACTTATAAATGTAACCGTATGTAATAGTCATGTCAAATAAATGTGACTACTCAATCATGTAAACTTATTCTGATTTGTTTGATTATTTAAGTGATAAACACAACAATTGCATTAAAAATGTGAACACACAAGTACAGTATAATGTGTTATAAATCAAATACAATGATACCTCTACATAAAAGCCACTTGAGGTATGTGAATTTAAAGTATGAGACGTCTTTCGAGCAAAAAGTTGGCCTGATATGTGAGAAAAAAATGCAAGAATTTCCAGACATTACCACCAGAGACCGCCGCTTTAAAATAATTTAATTATTATCTTTGGTATATTATTACCGTATTTTATGTTAAATTACTATGTGAATGTGATTTTAGTGATCAGGAAGATGTGTTTATAGCTATTTAGAGTTCATCTGGATTTTGTGTTCCAAGAACGTCTCGTGTTAATCAAAACTCGCAAATTAGTGAACTTTATTTATTTTTATTTTATTTATTAAATACCCCATTATACATTGAAAGCAGATATCCAACACAATTTACAGGCTCAATTAGTTGTTTAACAAAGTTATTTTACTTTATAAATGGGTTTTTAACATGTAACTTCTGTACATTCAAATTATCCATCCATTATCTGCACCGCTTATCCTCAGTAGGGTCGCGGGGTGCTGGAGCCCATCCCCAGCTATCTTCCGGCAGAGGTCAGGGGACACCCTAAACTGGTTGCCAGGCAGTCACAGGGCACACAGAGGCAGACAACTCCCTCGCCTGGGGACAATTTGGACCGGCATTTTAACTTGACATGCATGATTTTGGACTGTGGGGGGAAACCAGAGGGCCCAGAGGAAACCCACGCAGGCACGGGGAGAACATGCAAACTCCACATGTAGATGTTGCGGTAGCTGGACTTGTGCACCGTGGGGCTGCACACTAACTACCGAGTCGCCTTGCAGCCCTGTCAAATTATATTTTATAAAATAATCTTGCTGCCATGTTGCAGTACTGTATTGATTCAGGACACGATACACTTTACTTTAGATGATATTTTGTCACCATCCTGCGAATGTTATTGGAAAACAAAAATGTGGCGTGAAAAGAATATTCTAAACAACAGATAAATGTATTGCACATTATAAACAATTTATTTTTTACAAATAACTTCAAGTTATGATTTAAAAAATATGATTACTACTATATTGCACTATTGATTGGTTATCTGAAATATGATTGGTTGACTGACATGGGCACTTGTGCGCATAAAGCAGCTTTCTATAAGAAATTGATTTAGACAAAAATCTCACGTCCAAGCAAATAAGGGGTTTTTGTTCCCGTGTTATTAGTGTGGCTGTCACAGACCAGAAACGGAGACAGGACCCACTTGCGTTCGTTTTCTCAGCTTTATTTAGAAGGAGGAAAAGGCTAGCACCCACGATCCAGTGATCGTTGGTCACGGGTAGCAGATCGCTCGGAACGTGGAAGTGGCACTTCCGTGGCGAGCGGAGGCAGTGTCGAGAGCGGGGGACGAACAGGTCCATGGCCGGGACGGAGGAGCAGAAACGTAATGAAGTTCAGAAAAGGGGTTGGACCCGGGAGTCAAACAGGAATCAGGACAGGATAGAGTCAGGGTCGAAAGGGCTTGCCTTGCGTGGGCTGAGGTTCGCAGACGGACTGACAACAGGTGACATGAAGACAGGGGTTTGAAAAAATATAAGCCGCCAATCAGCGTCCGAGGCAGTTGGCGCCAAAGGAGCCGACTCAGGTGCCTCGCATCAGTAATCATGACAGTGGCAATATATTATCATTATATTTTTGCCATTTTTGTATGCCTGGTCGTATTCAAAATTGATAAAATATTCATTCTCAATGTTTCGAAACTTTACACTTTACTTCAGGTCATATTTTCACGCATGTCGAAAAATCCAAGTTTATTGGCGATTGAAATCGTCTTCCTCTGCCTTTTGGTGCTTTTGTGGGTCCTGAACGTTTTGTTCACATGACGGTTTTCAGAGAAACTAGAAATTGAAAAAGACTGGCGCGTAAGTTTGTCAAGCTGTTTTACATATGTGTGCCAATTAGACCACAAGGCTATTGACAGACAGGCAGACACAGGCAGAAAAGTGGCGGGGCGACTCTTAAACCAATCAGATAAAAGTCTGTAAAGTAGCTGAAACTGCTGTACAGCAAGAGATTACTATAAATACTTTTGGGGCAAGAGGGGTTTCAAAATAAAACAGATATTCCTTGTTTCTTGCGTGCTTGTAAAACACGCATATGTGTTTTCAATGGTGGGCCATGCATTTCACACCATATTCCTCACCTAATTATGACAGTTTTTTCCCGTTACACTTTAAATCAAACTATTTAAGTCACTGGTAAGTGTGTTTTGTGCAAAATTAACGGCATGACCTCGGCAATCAGCGTCTTGGGTCTTTTAAACGCTCCGCCACTTTCCTGCCAAAGTGAAAAGAAACCCCTAAAATGCTCATTTTTCTCTTATATTTTCCATCCGGCGGAGTTAAGAGGGGAGTGAGCAGGAAGAGGAGGGCGACTGATTGCTGCTTTTGTCTAAATGTGAAGCTCGCCACTCTTGAGGGATAATTGAAGGAGGCTAAACGCAGCAAACAAAAGCGGCGAGAAAAAAAAAAGCCTATTTGCTCGGAATGTCTACCTTACGAGTTTGTAACCAAGCGCAGGACACTTGATTTGTTGTTTTTCTTTTTTTTCTGTTTGTTGATTATACATATGAAAGAAAGAAAGAAAGAAAGAAAGAAAGAAAGAAAGAAAGAAAGAAAGAACAAGAAAGAAAGAGAATGATTGAATATTTGAACCCCTGACCCCCTTGAAACGGTTTATATTACACAGGGTTCGTACTGGTGCTTGAAATCCTTGAAAATCCATTAATTATTATTTGGCTCTATCTATCTTCACATTAACTTTAACGATCTTCCCAGTCCCTGCTGAAAAAAAGCAACCCCGGAGCATGATGCTGCCAACACCGTGTTTGACATTGGGGATGGTGTTTTCAGGGTGAATATGCAGTCTTACGCCAAACATAACATTTTGAATTCAGTCGAAAGAATTGATCTCTTCTGACGAGAGCACCTTGTTTCATTTGTTATTTGTGTCTCCCGTGTGGCTTCTTGCAAACGCCAAACCTGTGATTTTATGGTATTCTTTCAGAAATTACTTTCTACTTGTCATTCTTCCATAATGGCTATATTTATGCAGAGTAAGACTAATATTTGCCTTATGTACAGATTGTTCCAACTCAGATGTGTATGCCTGCAGATCACTAAAGTGATCATGGGCTGCTTGGTTGCTTCTGTGATTAGTTTACACGTTGTTTCCGGCAGCCAGGTTTTGGTAGGTGTGCAGTGGTTTGATGCTCTCTCCATTTTGATATTATTGCTCACACGGTGCTCTAAGATATGTGTTAATGTTGCAAAATCCGGGACCTGCCTGGCGTGTTCTTGGGCCTTCATAATGCTGTCTGTTGACATTGACAATGTCATCGGGGAATTTCTGGAGTCAATTAAACAACAGGAGGCCAATATTTTTCCAACACCAACGTTTTACTTTTTAGCTTTACGTTAGAAGCCTGAGATGGGGTAATATGACAACTATGGGGTGCCAAAACTTTCGCTAGGTACCGAATGTGCAGTAACTGATGACAAAACTGTAAACAAGGCGGCGCACACAATCAAATGTGCCATGCACAAGCAGCGTCCTGTACAAACATAGATGACCTTTCCCCCCCCCCATGCGAACGCACGTCATGGCAAATGAGAACATTGTGACTGGCTTGTCCTTAACGTTTGTGTGTGTTGTGTGTTTGTGTGTGTTTATTTGCGTTTGCGTGCGTCTGCTTCATATTCCAGTCACAAAGCAGCTTGGCTCGCACGTCTCCAAAGCTACTGTTTTCAAAGTGGTGTTAATTTGTTTTCAATGTGCCTGTCAGGAGCTTTTCATATGTTTGAGGTCCGAGAAGATGTCCCATAGCTCAGTTGACTGGAAATGAATAAATAAAGAAAATCTGAGTTGACCAGTGAATCAGCGAAGACAGCCATGTCGAACGTATGGCCCACATGCTGGATCGGGCCCGTTGAATGTTTTAATACAATTGTCAAAGATTTCTGAGTATGATAATAAAGTGAGTATCTAGGTATTTTTTTTAGAATTAGATTTGTCTTTATTGTCATTGATATCAACGTTGTAAAACATTGTATGCGACGAGATAAGACAGGGCACACCTGGGTAAAACATGTAATTTAAAGACTTTGAAGAGAAAGTAGATAAAAGACTTTCCGGACGAATAGGAAAAAATATAATTACAAAACACTGGCCTAAGTTATTGTAAAAATAATAATGCAATGAAAATAGTGCATTGTAACAGTAGTGCAACAAAAAAAGTTCGATAGCATTTAGCAGCATTTCTATCAAAGTCTATGATATTTGAAATAAATGCAAACCAAATTTTATCCCCGGCCACTAGAGGGAATAAAAGGTGTGAAAGAGCTTACATCCAAGGTGTTTTCATGTTAAAGACAATATTGTGCAGTATTTTCTCAGCTTAAGTGGCTCCAGCCTTGTAGTTTGATCAGATGTTATTGAACGTTCACAGCTAAAACACTTGTTTTGTATTCCTTTTTTAAATTTTTCAAAGCAATATGACAATTTAGGTATTTTTTATTCATAGCTCCCACTTGAATTTGTTTATGTTTGTGATGTTTGTGGTGAGTTGGTTGAGGTGTAAGGCTGCATTTCCTCAACTGCTAAAATAAACAAATTGTTAACACATTCAATGCCAAACAGGAAAATATTTTTTCCCCATCGTTTGAGAATAAATGTGCTCTGCTTAGAGAAGATCCCATATCATCCGTGATCGTAATTTGTAGGGTAGGCTACACATGGAGGCTGAATGATAAAGTATATTTGGCTTTGACATTATTTATAATGATCTGCCCGATGTGAGAATTTTCAACATTTTTGAACACCATCTTCTCGGGCAGCATTGAGCATGACCCTCTCTGCAGGATGGAACTGAGGGTGGGGCCTCACAATTATGAGTCATCCACTCGGCCCTTCCCGCTCGTGCCGAGACGTTTTTTTTTTCCGTGATGCAGGGGCGATTGGGGTTCAGAGCTTTCGGAATGCTGTGCACCAAGAGTGCCTGGCTTGTTAAAAAAATCTTAAAGAGATTTAGGATCATTCAACACCATTCAGGAATGTCACTTTTCATTTGTGGGCATCACAGATACACTTTGTGGTTTGCAGAAACACTTTTACTGTCATGCTCAGTTTGCACTTGGTCAAGCACATCTCTGTCAATTGCCATAACAGCCATGTGTTAGAGCTTATTTTTCATTCGATTCAATGCAGCTAAAATTAGGGCTAATATCTCTTGATGATAACAAAATCATGATATTGGGTGGTAAAATAGTTGTTCAACATAACCACCGTATAACATACTTCCAACCGTAATACACCGGAGCCTCCACAGACTTCGCCGCTATGCTGCAAGTGACACTAGCAGAGCAAAAGAGCGTGGAGGGGGGCAAGAGCACTGCCACATATTAAATGGACTGAACCATTTAAAGGCAGTGGAGTATTTTGGACACTGTGTTGTTCATAATTGCTTTTTAAATTTTTTATTATATCGATTCATTGTCTGCACCGCTTATCCTCAGTAGGGTCACGGGTGTACTGGAGCACAACCCGGCTATTTTCGGGCAGCGGGCAGGGGACACCCTGAACTGGTTGCCATACACTCGCATAATAATAATAATAATAATAATAATAATAATAACAATAATAATAACAATAGCACGGCGGCGCAGTGGTTAGCGCGTGTGCGGCACAGTTCTGAGATCGTGGGAACCTCCTGAGTGGGTTCAAATCCAGCTCCCGGACTTACTGTGCGGAGCTTGTATGTTCTCCCCGTGCTTGCGTGGGTTTCCTCCGGGCACTCCGGTTTCCTCCCACGTTCCAAAAACATACATTTCAGGTGAATTGGCCAGTCCAAATTGTCCCTAGGTGTGACTGAGCGAGTGAGTTGTCTGTCCCCGTGTGCCCTGCAATTGGCTGGCAACCAGTCCAGGGTGTCCCCTGCCCACTGCCCGATGATTGCTGGGATGGGCTCCAGCATCCCCGCGACCCTACTGAGGATAAGCGGTGCAGCTGATGAGATGAGATGAGATAATAACAATAATAATAACAATAATAATAGTAATAATAATAATAATATAGGGCAGCACGGCGGGGCAGTGGTTAGCGCGTGTGCGGCACAGTTCTGAGGTCATGAGATCGAACCTCCTGTGTGGAGTTTGCATGTTCTCCCCGTGCTTGCGTGGGTTTCCTCCGGGCAGTCCGGTCTCCTCCCACATTCCAAAAACATGCATGTCAGGTAAATTGGCCGGTCCAAATTGTCCCTAGGTGTGAATGAGCGAGCGAATTGTCTGTCCATTCAAATTGCTGGAGCCCATCCCCAGCTATCTTCCGGCAGAGGTCAGGGGACACCCTAAACTGGTTGCCAGGCAGTCACAGGGCACACAGAGGCAGACAACTCCCTCGCCTGGGGACAATTTGGACCGGCATTTTAACTTGACATCTTAAATGCTTCTAAACTAAACTAAATATAACATCATTACTGCTCAAACTCGATGTTTCGGTTACCCAAACTTGGACCGGTACATGAAGGTGTAGGGTCAAATAAATTTTGAAAGCATTTTTATCAATTGTTTTTAAGCGTTTTTAATCATATTAAAATTATCCTACCCGTTATTAAGGAATAGAGAGTTTTAGAAATGCTATAATATTTGGGGGCGCTTGGGTTTTTATCTGAGGCTTTGCTTGAACACCCCGAAAATGGACTGGTTACGCCCCATGCTGTGATGACTCCTCTTTTGCGTCCTACCGCTGGCGTCGCTAAACTGGCCAATCACATTTGAGGAGAGAGGCGAAGACGGCAAAACCAAAGCTACAAGGGAATGTGAAGAATGGATGATGATGATGTTGAGGGGGGGATTTAGAGAAGATGGGTAGGGAGGGGCCCCAGCGATGCTGGCGGCCTGATGACTCATGGCGGTGCGCTTTGTGCGTCACCGGCGCTGGCTGGAGGAGGAGATAGCGAAGAGACGCTCTACGCATTTAATTACACACACTGTACACACACATGCATACGCGCGCAAAATCATATCTGAATTTACACTCTTCACATCCGAGCGATTTACGCTCACAAGTGTTTACTTGCATCGCCGTTTCGGCCATTGAGTGTTTGGAAAAGATCTCGGCCAGGAGGGAAATTTAAAGCCTTTAGCTTTGAAGACGAGAATCGGATGCAGACAGGACGACTTTCCAGTGGTTATAACCAGTGTTACTTTAAAAATGTAATTACAGTAGTTAAAGTTACTCACTACTTCTTCCAAAAAGTGACTGAGTTAGTGTATAAATTACTCTATAGTAAAAGTTACCAGGGAAAGGTCATAATTCCAGATTTTTTTCCTCAGACTTGAGTGATTCCATATTTTTTTCCTTGCACTATAAAAGTAACATCTACTGACCATTGCAATGTTTTTTTCCAAATTTGTTTTAGTGTTTCTGAATGTCGTATGTTGAACTTTGAAATGACCTTCCGATTACTCCTTGTTTGTGATCTGAGTTTTTTCTGCAGAATAAGTGATGGCTTGCCCAAGACCGGTTATTTCATACTTTTTGCTAGGGTTTGTATTTCTGTTACTTTGAAAATAAGTTGTATGTCAAGGGCTTTGAATTTTTCTGTGCAAATATAAAACATTGCAGTGACGTTGAGTTTACTTGTAGAGATGGGGATTCCGACTATTTTTAAAGAACCATTTTTTTCTGTCAGGACCAAAACGGAAACAGGACCCACTAGCGTAACGTTTACCACAAGTTTCATTGAAAGAGTGGAAGGGCTATGCCCACGATCCGGTATTCGCTGGGCGCAGGAGACAAGTCGCTCTCGTACTCGGATTGTGCTCCGAACTCGGAAGTGGATCTACCGTAGCGAGCGATGGCAGTGTCAGGGACGGAAAAAACGGGTCGGTAGCTGGGACCGGGAGAGAAAGGCGTCGTCGGGGTCGGAAGCGAGTCGTAAGCCAGAACGGGAGAGTATAGACGTAGTCGGGAACAAAAAGGGGTCGTAAGCCGGGACGGGAGAGCAGACGTGATCGGGATCAAAACGGGTTGTAGTTGGAGACAAACGGGAGCAAAAACAGGCGGGGGTCAGGGTCGAAAAAGGCTTGCCTAGTGTTAACTGGGGTTCGCAGACAGTCTCAAAACAGGGGATTGACAGGACTCAGTTCAAATACTGACAGAGAGCCAATCATAACCCGCGGCAGTTGGCGCCAAAGGAGCGGGCACAGGTGATTCACATCCGTAATAATGACCTTTTCGGCTCAGCTTACTAAAAAACATCCTCCTCTTTCGGGTCCCCCAAAAAAGAAAAACCTGGAAAATAGGAGAAAATACAACAACAAGAGACAAAACAGAGATAAAAGAAGAAAAAAAGAATAGTCAAGTCAAGTCAAATCTATTTGTATAGTCCTTGATCACAAAACGTCTCAAAGAAGTGCACAGGTTACAGTTACACCTTACAATGATCTTAAACCAACATAGCTTTACATTTTTATGAAACCACACAAACATTGCAAAACAAAACAAATATCTCATCTCATCTCATTAGCCGTACCGCTTATCCTCATTAGGGTCGCGGGGGGGCTGGAGCCCATCCCAGCCATCTCCGGGCAGTGGGCAGGGGACATCCTGAACTGGTTGCCAGCCAATCACAGGGCACACAGGGACAGACAACTCATTCAGTCATTCACACCTAGGGACAATTTGGACTGGCCAATTCACCTCAAATGCATGTTTTTGGAACGTGGGAGGAAACCGGAGTGCCCGGAGGAAACCCACGCAAGCACGGGGAGAACATACAAACTCCACACAGGAAGTCTGGAGCTGGATTTGAACCCACGACAGGTTCCTATGACATGAACTGTGCCGCACAAGCGCTAACCACTGCGCTGCCGTGCTAATATATCTACTAAAAAAACGATAAAATACAAAACAATTAAATATTTTTATGTGCAACAAATTTAAAGTCAACAACAGCATATTGACCAATCATAAAAGAGAAAAGGCGTCTCAAAGGGAACCAGCAGCTGATTGGTGGGAAGCCTGCTCCTGTCGTTCACTTCCAAGAGACGGTTTATAGAGACGTTTCGTTTAGTTTCCGAACGACACGAGTCAGTTGCTGCACCTCATTCGCTTTTTCTTTCGGCGCTAGTAAAAACTGTTTTCGTAATTGTTGTCGAACTATATGGTAGTCTCTATTTAGAAAGGTTAAATGATCCCAAAAGACGTGACGCAAACAACGCGGGGGAGACCAAGAAACTGCGCCACTGAAAACGGCGTCAGGTGTACCAAGGGGGGCACGTTGCTCTGCAGCCAAGGTAACACGGGCTTTTGACTGTCAGTAACGGTAACGGCGTTGTAACGGCGGGAAAAAAACAATTAGCTGGATTACCCCGTTACTGAAAAATTAACGCAATTACCTTACGTTACGTTATTACCAACACTGGCTAGATCAGAGTGTCAAACATACACAGTGCGCCAACGGATTTAATCTGGCCCGCGAGACAATGCTGAAAGAAGCACAAGAGAAACAGCTGCAACATGTCAATGTCCTGAAGTTTAAGATATGTTCAGTGGATGTCGCCAAAGCCAGCCGCCACTCTCAAAGCAATTGTAGATGTATTTGCTGATTAAAAAAAATGCGCAACTCAACAGCCAAATGGACAACTCGATGTCTGATCCCCATCCCTGCGTTAAAAAGATATGACTAAATTATCTTTGATGATGTCCTTCCCCCCAAAAACACATCAACTCAAGACATATAGAAGTCAATTTCGTGCTTTGCTTGGCTCACACCGGCCAATTAGTAGCGCTTGAGACGGAGACGCTCTTGCGCCACGTTCCCCACGAGCCGCCTGATGAAACATTTCATTTGGGCTGCAATAGCTCGGGCAGCAATAACAGCAACGGCAGACGTAAAATATGGATAGACGGCATCCCGTGGGGTCTACCCGGTTCATTAGGTCGCCTTTAATACCGCCTATAAGTTATCTTGTTGGACCGTGCATGCGCTTTCATCACATCCTGCATCCACATGATGAAAAAGTCAAAAGTTTCGATTTTCTAACAAAACATGTTAGTTACAAAATTTAAAAATCCAAAATTGCTTTTAATGCTTACGTCATCACCGAATCAGCTCAGGATAAGTAGGCATTGTTCACCTAAAACAGCAAGAGTGGCAATATGAGTTTGAATGGAGCAAATATTTGTATGTTGGGTTTCATTTTAAGAGACACAACTTACAAAAACAACATGCCCAGCTGTTGGGTGAACAGGTCCACAAATCGCATTTTGAGGGAAACAGTGGCTGCACCATTAAAACAAAGGTCACCAACCAATGGCTCGCGACCCATATATGGCTCTTTTCATGAGTACATATGTCACCGTGATGAAGGATTTTTTATTTTATTTATTTGACTATAAGGGATTTAATATAATACAAATTACATTTGTTGAATGCAGTAGGGATTTTTCACAGGGAAGGCTTGGGGTCAGTGTGGCCTAGACAAGAATGATGTTTACAGAAAAACAACAAGAATGGGGACAAGGGCTGACGTGGGAAAAGGAGACAAGTGTTTTGATAAGCTTTCTTGTTGTGAGTTTCTTAGACATGGCGGCGCCTTTCGGCGAGGAGGAGGTGAAGCTGGCACCTGACCTGCCCCAGGGGAGGAGACAGCACGCCCAGGGGAGAAATCAGCACGCCCATGGGGGTGGCCGACACCCCGACGTGTGAAAAATACGGAAGACGGAAGAAGAGAGACGGAGCAGAGATGGGAGATCAGATCGGAGAATGAGAGGAAGGCTCGACAAAGACCAATTAGACTAATTCGACAATAATTCGGCTAAATTCGATGGAATTCACTTAGTTAAATGCTTGAAGAAAATAAATCTGCCCCCGTGTGAAAATGCCGGCTTTCTTTGTTCATTTTCCCATCAAGAAACGAGCATGCATTGTTAGGAGAATAAAGTTTGTGTTTGGCTAATGGAGTCAGATAACTAATTCGAACAATTTGGTAAGCGCTACATTTGTAATAGAATTTTTTCCCTAACAGTGATAAAATGCTACTCGTACAAATTCTGCCGCAATGTTCCAGTTTTGGTGAGCTCAGTGTCGGGTTTGGTGTGTGCATAGCCGAAGCTACTCTATACATGTGAAGCTATGCTGTTTTCATGTTTTAATTTGGATATTATTTAAGTATATAGTATGTTTGATTGTGTCAGACCTTTAAGGGACTAAAGAAATTACCATCCCTTTGAAGGACTCAGGAAGTTATGTTAAGGGGATTCAAACCAGGAAGTAGAGGCACATGGTCATAAAACACAAGCAGTGCAACTGTCTGTTTCATCGAGAGACATCTCCACACATCTTTTGACATACCAAGCATCATCAAGTCAAGTCAAGTCACATTTATTTGTATAGCCCTTAATCACAAAATGTCTCAAAGGACTGCACAGGTTACGATTAAAAAATTCCCTTTTCTTAAACCAACAGGCAGGCAAGGAAAAACTCAAAAACCTCAGCGTGAGCAAAATAAGAAACATTGACAAGGGGGTTCACGAGTGGTTCTCCTCCTTCCAGGATGACCAGGATAAGATAGATTTAGCATCAGTAACAATACACAAAACATAGTGAACATCAATTAAAAAAACATTGGTAATATGTAAAAATGTATTCATAAAGTGCATGACGTCCTGGGTAATCCATTTTTATGTTCATTTGGTCAATGTTGATGCTTTTTTGGTGTTTTGGGTTTAGTGTTTTTATTCATTTTTTATTTGTTTAACAAATGGATGACAGAATTTCAAGACAAAGTAGTCACTACATATTAAAATGAAACCAGTGATTTTATTGGAAATGCAAACGAGTTCTAAATAGACATTTGGTATGTTAACACAAGCTAACTAACATGTTTTAAAGAGTAATTTATTTTATGTATGATAGACTTCAATATTAAAATATGTAAAAAAATTGTATATCTATAAGAATGCTCTTATTCTGTTCTCAGTTTTACACCTTTTACAAATCATTAAACCTGTGGATCAACATCTTGTCGTCTTCAGAATTTTGATAAGAGGAAGGGGTTTAGCATAATGCTAAAGTATATTAGATCATATACCAAGGGCAGAACGAAATTGTTCGGTCTGGCATATAAAAGGTACAGTCTTAACTACAGTTTACAGTCAAGGTGTCACAACAAATGACCCCGCATTGGATGTACATTACAAAATTAGTCCTTTATATTATAGCTCCTTTAATAATGTATGTTCACTGTTGAGACACTTGATGATAAAAACCCACACAACAAAATATAACTACCAACAAATGTTACCCAAGCACACATAATAATAACATTGTTTGTTTTCCCACCAACACTAATGATGTACAGAAATCCCTCGTTATCGCGGTTAATGTGGAAATGAACCCCTTGCAAAAATCCAAAAGCCGTGAAGGAGTAGCTACCCACGTTACCTACCTACCTACCTACCTATGTACGTACGTACCTACCTGCCTACCTACGTACTTTGAGTTGATGTGTTTCAATTCGGAAAAGTTATTAGATATTGCCTTCGTAGGCAACATTTCCAAAGCATGTTTCAAAGGAAAAAATGCACACAGAACGTTTACAAGGTACGATACTTTGGATATGCTAGTCGGGAAGGTAAATACTCTGTGTCTGACCTGAATCCAGAACAGAAGCAACAACCGATGTGAAAGTGAGTAACACTATTTAATGTATGTCCATCCGTTTATCTAACTATTTACCTACTGAAGGATTTTGTACACTTGACTATAAAGGATTTTATACGACTGAATACAAGTTACATTTATTGAGTGCAATGAAGATTTTCACCGAGTAGGCTTAAGTTCAATGACCAGTGAAAGTTCAGGGCACCCTGGTCTGCTAGGAAATATTGTTTACAGGAATGGTGGGAACGGGACGTGAGGCTGATAAGATAATCAGCGCATCCAGACGCGGAGGGGCCCTGATGACGAAGGACGGCAGGCAATGTTTTGAGAAAGGCTCTGCTGTTTTGAGTTTTCCAGACATCGAGGCGAGGAGGTGGAGCCCAAGTGGGGCTTCTCTGGCACGCCCATGGGAGGAGCCGGGGCAGCATATTTTCCATCAAGAAACGAGCGCGCATTGTTGGATAAATGTAGGTTGTGTTTGTTTAATGGAGTCAGATAACTAATTCGAACAATTTGGTAAACGGTACATTTTAATATTTAAAACCTAACACTACCTATGTACTTACCTACCTACCATGGGTTGATGTTATCGTTAGCGTTTCTAGTCGGGAATGTTAATAGCTATGGCCTTTGTATGCAGAATTCCAAAGCATGTTTCAAAGGAAACGAAGCACACAGAAGCTACATTCACAAGGTACGATACTTTAGATATGCTAGTCGGGAAGGTAAATACTCCCAAAACAATCTGGCCTGAATCCGAGACAAAGGAAAAAACCAATGTGAAAGTGAGCTAAACAGGCCGCCCGCAAGGTCAAGCAGCTGCCACAGTCAATGAGCCTCTTGAGTCAACAAAGCTCGGAATTAACGCCGCGCTTTGCGCCCCCGACGGTGGCTGCCACATGGAGGACGGCGTGTCACGAAGCGATGGACGGGGGGAGGCGGATAGTCGGGTAGCGGAGGCGGGTCTGGGGGCTTTGTGACGCCATGGCCTCGTCAGGCGGATGAGTCACAGGCTGACAAATGGGAGCCGACGGCGTCTTTTTTAACAGAAGAAGCAAAATTAGGACACTTTTCCTGTGATGCGCTCGTCAGACAAGGACTTAATTAACACGCAATCACATCTGAGCAAATGACGCCTGCGCCGCCTCGACGGGTGGCGGTTATGATCGCTATCGGGAATGTGGCTTAAACACCGCCTGTGACTCACCGGGCCAGGAGTACCCTTCATTCATGTTCACCTTGGCAGTCGATCCTTTTTTTCGGTCACAAAATACGAACATGACCGCAACCCTTCGAAGCGCCACCCACTCCCCTTTCCCGTCCTGCTGCTCTTTGTCCCCTGCCTGCACTCATAAACGTGCAAATGACAGAAAATTGCTCGCCCCCAATGGAGGTGGCTCAAGTGTTTGCAGGTGACAGCAAGTGCCCCCACCAACCCCCGACCCTTCCTCACCCACCACCTCCCTTTGTGTCCGCAAGTGATGGGACGTTAGCGAACGAAACTGCCTTTTGAGCCGGCTCGTTGAAGTGAACCATGAGAGCCCCATTGAAGCACTCTATCTCCCTTTCTCTCTCTCTTTTTCTAGCTTTCTCTCTCAGTCTCCATCTCTTTCTTTCTGTTCCACTATATTTCCTCTTTTCTTTCTTTTTTGCTCTCTTTCTTTCTCTCTCAAGTCAAGTCAAGTCATCTTTATTTGTATAGCCCTTAATCACAAAGAGTCTCAAAGGGCTTCACAGGTTATTACACAAAAGCAGTTTAGGTTATTCATATGCTATAGAGTAGAGGTGAGTTTTAAGCTTAGATTTAAACATCTCCACTGAGGTTGCAGATCGTATCTCAGGGGGAAGAGCATTCCACAACACCGGTGCCCGGATGGAGAACGCTCTCGAACCTGCGGAACACTTCTTGGCTCTTGGGATCACCAGAAGACCGGCGCTCTCAGAACGAAGGCTTCGGGCCGGAACATAGGGGGAAATCAGATCTGAACGATATGAGGGGGAAAGTCCATGTATGATTTTGTATACTAATAAGAGAACCTTGAAATCACATCTTAGGCTAACAGGGAGCCAATGCAAGTTAGCCAAAATTGGGGTGATGTGATCGGACTTTTTTGTAATAGTTAAAAGCCTCGCTGCGGCATTTTGTACCAGCTGAAGACTCTTGAGTCTGGTCATCGACCGGAGAGTAGTGCATTACAGTAATCGAGACGGGAGGTAACAAACGCGTGAATTATAATCTTCGCATCCGACTGTGACAGTATAGGACGAATTGTAGCAATGTTACGAAGATGGAAGAAAACGGTTCTAGTAATTTTCTTCACATGTGTTTGAAAGGACAGATCGGGGTCAAATGTGACACCTCAATTTTTAAGTGAGTCACTCTGTGTGATGTGGCAATTGTCAAAGTTCACATCAGTTTTAGAGAATAAGTCGCGGCATTTAGATGGACCAATAACTAACATTTCGGTCTTTTCAGAGTTAAGACGCAAGACATTGAGTGACATCCACTCTTTTATCTCAGTAAGGCAGGCCTCTAAATTTGCACAGTTTAGTGTGGCAGATTCCTCCATCGGGAGATATAGTTGAGTGTCATCTGCGTAGCAATGGAAACTGATATTATACTTGCGAATAATATCACCTAATGGAAGCATGTAAATGCTGAAAAGAAGGGGGCCAAGCACTGAACCCTGCGGAACACCACAGGTAACACTAAAGGGCTCAGATGTCATTTCGCCATATTTAACACAGTGCGTCCTATCTAAGAGATAGGATCTGAACCATAAGAGGATGTTTCCTGAGAGACCAATCCATTTTTCCAACCATTCAAGTAAGATATTATGGTCCACTGTGTCAAAAGCAGCACTAAGGTCCAGCAGCAGCAAAAGTGAAGCGCCAGAGTCCATTGCCCGTAGGAGATCATTGGTTACCTTAATCAGAGCTGTCTCAGTAGAGTGGTTAGCCCTGAATCCTGATTGCATTGATTCAAAAAGATTGTTCTCGGACATTAAATCATTCAGCTGCTGTGCCACTACTTTTTCCAGTACTTTAGAAAGAAATGGTAGGTTTGACACAGGTCTATAATTACATAAGCTTTCTGGATCAAGGTTGGGTCGTTTCAGTGTGGGTTTAATAACGGCGGACTTAAAAGCCGCTGGAACTACACCTAAGGAGAGTGATATGTTTATAATATTTAGAACTGAAGGTGCAAGGACGCCAAAAAGACCTTTAATAAGTGAACCTGGAAGCGGTTCGAACTGGCAAGTCGTCGGTTTGGCCGTATTCACTATCTGTTTAAGATTATCGAGTGACAGTTCACTAAAACGGGACAAATTCCCTGGACAGCCACCATGTCGTGCATCTATAGATTTCTTCGCTTTAGTATGTGTTGTATTAATGCTGTCTTTAGCAATTTCTTCCTGTATGCATTGAATCTTCTTAGTAAAGAAGACCATTAAGTCATGGGCTGAATGGGTGGAGCTATCTGGGATGGTTTTCTCTTGCTCTCTTTCTCTGTTTTCTCTCTTTAACTGCTTTTTCTTTCTCTTCCATTCGTCTCTTTCTTTCCCCGTGTCTATGGTTGTCTTTTGCATTTTTTTCTTTCTTTCTTTCTCCATATCCCTCAGTTTTTCCTTTTCTCTCGATTTCTTTTTCTCATTTTTTCTTTCACTCTTTTATCTTCTCTCTTTTTTATTTTCCTCTCTTCATCTCTTTCTTTTTCTATTGCTCTCTGTCTTACTTTCTTACTTACATCCTTTCTCTCTCTCTCTCTCGCATCTCATTGTTCCTCCCTATTACTCTGTTTCTATCGTTTTCTCTCTTCGATTCTATCTTTAGTATTCTCTTTCACTCTTTTCCCCTCTCTCTTTTACTTTATTGGTCTCTCTTTCACTCTTTCTTTCTATTTCTTTCCTTCTTTCTCTTTTCTCTCACACTTTCTCATACTCTCTATTTATCTCTCTTCCACTCTCTTACTCTGGAAGGTGCTCATCACATGTCAATCTAAATGGCATCCTCTCCATGTTGTTTGCTTAGTATAACACCTTGAAAGCTATCATAATATGAAAAGTAATGTAAAGTAATGGATTTAGTGCATAACGTTTTTTGTAAGAACCGTTTTGGGAGACGAAGGAGCCGGCGTTCTCTAAGAACACCCGGAATTCAAATGACTAGTGTTTACTCAACCCCCCCCTTTTATGTGTGGACCTCGCACCAGTCTCCACGGTTATCTTTTCCTGTATCTCTTTTATCAGGAATCATAATGGAGCAGACGCTGGAACGTGGGGCCACCATTATTACCCAAATCGCTTCAAAGCTTTTCAACATGCAATGCGCACCCACGTTAGACATAATGCAACCCCCCACCCTCCCCCAATTCTTCATCCATCTAGGCTGCCTGCATGACGACCATTATCTACACCGCACAACAGAGAAGACCCCCAAGCCTCCAAGACCATCATCATCCTAATCATACTGCCGGCCCCCTTATCTGCCATCACCAAATCTGCTCTGACTCAAAGCAATTTTCCTTCATTTTATGCCAATCAAGCCCTGCAAACCCCACCCTAGTCATACATCGTTCGCGAACGAAGCGGCTGCATGAGCCGACTCTTTAAAGTGAACAACAGGAACCACTCCCCATCAATCAAGAGCGAGATTCCCTTCGAAACAGTTGTGATCAGTATTGGGCATGTTATTTTAAATACCGTAAATTCCGGACTATAGAGCGCACCTGAATATTAGCCGCACCCACCACATTTTAAGAGGAAAACCGATTTTGTACTTACACAAGCCGCACCTGTATATAAGCCGCATGCGCCCACATTAAAAAAATGTAACACAAACACCAAAATAACCCAGACCCGACTTAAAGTACCGCGATTGTAACTGAATACCCTTCATTTTAAGAACACAATACAAAAATCACAGCCGGCAAAATGAACAGAAAATGATACCGATACTTAAGGTTTGATGCAGACCGGCAGAGTCGGGGTCCCGATGAAAGTAATCCAAAGAAAAAAGTGTATATTTCCAAAGGTAAGGGTGGGAAAAATATATATCCACTATTGTCCGCCATGTCCAGAAACATTCACCTTTACCGGCCCCCACTTCCCGTCAGCCCGCGTTTGTTACGCCCCTTCTTTTTAATTCGCCCGTCCAAAACATATCAGAATAAGTGTCCAAAATAAATACAAATAAATACATTACAAAAATATACAGTTGCAAATACATATTATACATGGTTACACATATTTACAAAGAAAGACGGTACACCGAGAGAGTTTTCAAAGCTTTAATAATAATATAACTTTCATCTGGGCAATTAATGGTAGCAACACGCTCGCAACACAGTAAACGGGTCTGTTAAAAAAACATACCGTACTGGTAAAAATCACGGTAAACCGTCCTCATCTTCCTCCTTAGGGCCCGGTCACACAGCCGTTTGCGTCTGTATCGCGGGTAAAATTTTGCGTTTTTTTTTTTGCCCGTGGTTGCCCGCGATGGAAAATGCGCAAAATTGGCCAACCCGCTGTTCATCGGTGGTATGGCCGCAAAACAGACGCCGGCGACTGTTCCGCTTCCTCATCGCGTCATTTTCTCGTGTGGACCACGGGTATAAAAGCTCCCGAGCCGGCGTTGTGCCCAAATCCGACTCCTACGCGGTAAGTAATGTAATTAGTTAGAGTTACTCACTACTTCTTCCAAAAGGTAACTGAGTTAGTGTGAGAGATATACAAGATATACTTTCTGTTGGCAGAATTACTCAGATAAAAACACTCATTTAAGTTTTAACCTCCCTCGCGAATCAAGTGTGGACGACCGAGCAGCCATCTTCCCACAATTCCCGGCCGTGCACGCCCCACCCGGTCAGAAGGCGTGGTTTATTTTGACACATAAGCAGGAAATGAAGTCACACATAAGCGCGTCTTCACAATAAAATGAAATACAATTGAGAAACGTATTTACAAAGAAAATGGAATTAGACTGATCTTTGAAACATGACCATGTGTATGTGTGTAATGATAGTTTTTATATTCCTAAATATAAAAACAGGTTAATTCCTTAGCATAGAAGTCTGAGAAATACACATCCAAGAACAGTCAACTTTACAGTTAGTGACTGAGTAACTCCATGGTAAAAGTAACTAGTTACCCAGGAAAGTCACTATTTCCATTACTTTAATAACAAGTTCAATTTCAAAGAATTTGAATATTCTTTGAGCAAATACGAAACACTCCAGTCTTTGACTGGAGTTTACTTAACGAGATGGGAATTACGACTCTTTTAGAGACGTTTTTTTTTTTCCGACTCAGTTCACTGAAGAGAGACAACTGTTTTGGGGCCACAACTGTTTTGGGGCCCAAATGGCTCTTCAGGTAGTTTTTGTTGCTTTACCTTACATTAACTATTATTATGTAACATAATAAGGGGAAAATAAAGACAAAGACTAAAACGCAGAGGAAATATAATTAAGATATTTAAATAAACAACCAAAAAAAGATCAAATACTGTGCGGCCCCCTCTAGTCAAGTCATGTTTATTTGTATTGCCCTTAATCACAAAGAGTCTCAAATGGCTGCACAGACCACAGAATATTGCAAACCACAGACTATTATTACACCATGCCCTGATCTAAAACCTACATGAGGGCAAGGAAATACTCAAAAACCTCAACAAACAGAAAATGAAGAAACCTGGAGAAGGGGCAGCACATGAGGTAATCCCCCTTCCAGGATGACCAGGCCGCAACGGATGTTGTGAAAACAAAATCATTTACAGATATTGTCAACATGAAATATAGGTCATTCATAAGCCATGGCACAAACACAACCCGGTTACACAAACATTAACCCGGCTTTTTCAATAACACAACTTTTAGTGCCCTGTTAGCGCTATGTTACATCGACACTCATTGCATGAGTAATAAAAATGAAAATTACCTTAGTGATCAATCCTATTCTCAACAACACACTTGTGATGCTTAGCTGTAGCTTGGTTCGGAAATTGTTGACCAAAAACTCAGCATGTAAAAATGGTCCACTCTAATATTTGTATTTTTGTTTCTTTTTTCCTTGCTTTTTCATTTTTCCTCTTTTTGTTTTCTTTTTACTTACTTTTTTTCCTTTTTCTTCTTAGTTTCTTTTAACACGCTTTTACTTCTTTTCCCTTGCTTTTTGCCTTTTTTTTCTTGTTTTTTTCCTTATTTTTCCTCTCTTGTTTCTGTTTTTCATTTATTTTTCATCTTTTTCTTAGCTTTTAATTTCCTTATTTTCTGTTATTTTCTTCATTGTTTCTGCTCTTTTTTACCTCTAGCTTTCATTTTTTTAAATGCTTTTGAAATTTTATTATTTTTTGTTTTCTTTGTTTCTTTTATGTTTTCTAATATTTTTCTAGCTTATTTCCCTTTTCTTCCTTTTTTCTAATGTTTTACTTTATTCTTCTTTTTTTCTAACATTTTACTTTATTATTTTAACCTTTTACTTTTTTTCTGGCCCTTTTTCTTCTTTTTGCCCTTTTTTATTTTTATTTTCTTCTGTTTCCTTTTCTTCGCATTTTACTTATTCTTTCATTGATCTAATTTCTCTTTTTTTTTAGGTCTATTTTTTTCTCCTTTTTTGTTTTTTTCTTATTTTTTTTATCGTTTTACCTATTTTCTTTCATTATGTTCTTCTTTTTATTTTTCCGAGCCGTCACTTCTTTTTGATTGTTTTTTTTAATCTCCCGTTTTCAATTTGTATTTTATTTTTTTATTATTTTTTTTGTCTTTTTTTTCTTTTCCTTCCTTTTAAAGTAATTTGTGCATAATATTACATAATAATTGGTCATAAATAGATTAAAGCAACAAAAAACAATCCGAAGAACTGTTTGGGAGTCAAAAGAGTTGCCTCTTTTTAGTTAGCCAAGCCGAAAAAGCGGTTTTCTAAAAAGAGCCAGAATTCTCAACAAAGCTTAGTGCAAGGCAGTGCTACCTAGTGGGAGAGGTTGGTGTGGCGTTACGGGTGGGGGTGGGTGGACCTCGGTGGACTTTGCCACATCACTGATGAGAAGTGACGCCCACGCCAAGTAGCTTTGTCCCCATTCTCTGCACTCGCAGAAAAGGGAGCGGATTTTATGTTGTTATTGCACACTGGATGTTGTTGGACAGCACTTTTGAGTTCCATTTCATTGGCTGAAAAGTGCTTTACAAATACGTTTTTGATTGATTGAATGCTGACACTGGTTGAGGCAGTGATTGCCACCTAGAGCAGAGGTTGAAAGAGGCATATTGGACGCATTCTGTGGAGGATAATGCACCACGTGACTACTCTATTGCAGGATACCTCCTCAAGTTTAACGCCATTATAATATAAATGAATTACAGTGGGTCTCATTTCTTTGATCAAACTGAAGGAGAATTTCTTAAAATTATATTTATTTGATTTGGAAACAAATTTGATGGTTATTGTGTTGCGGGTGGTGATCCAGATTCCCCCAAAATACGGCGGTCTCATTTTCTTCTAAAGGAAGCAATAGTCCAAACATGAGCTGATCAGACACTGGAGGTGAGTCCTGTGACCGGTTGAAGATTCCTGTTAACGCTTTGAAAATAAAGTTCAGCAATTGCCTGATTGGATAATAGGTGAATTTCCCTCTGGCATGCAACAAAATAAATCTCTGGCATGAATCATGATGACATAAATAGGCACAGAATTGAACTTTTGATCACAAATTTTATATATATATATATATATATATATATATATATATATATATATATATATATATGTGTGTGTGTGTGTATACATATTATCAGTGGGTGTTTTAAGGGGAGAAGTGGTCGTGCAACACATAAAACAGTTGTGTTGGTGAGTATGAAATTGCTGGTAACATTTAAAACAGAACCTATCTATCTACCTACCTACCTACCTACCTACCTACCTACCTACCTACCTACCTACCTACCTACCTACCTACCTACCTACCTACCTACCCTGGTCATATTCGAGAGGGATGACCAACAGCAAGAAACACATACGCAAAAACAAAGAAAAGAAAAAAGGAAAAAGTAGCTAAAAACAAAAAATATTGACCTAACCAACCCAAATGCCCAAACAAGTTAAGCATCTTGGCACCCAAGTTGGTCATGCTTTCATCCCTCCAGATGAAACGGGACACAAGAAACCACTCTTCTGTTCAACAGCAGGACCCAACAGCTTTTGCTGGTTTACCCCTGCCGCATCATACAGGTACCCTGCCCATCCCTTAGAACACGTCCAAACATCCCACTATCCTTTCACAACACCTCTCTACTCAAACCTATCACCAATAAGAGCTCTAGCCTCCACTACATTTAGACCTGTTTCCTGCAGTGCACTCATGACACAATCCATTCACATCAATCGCGGCCTTCCTCTTGATCTTCTTCCATTTACTTCTGCTCTGTAGAGCCTCTTCAACATTCGTCCTGCATCCATCCTCTGCATTAGGCCAAACCAACCAAGTATTCTCTCATCCACACGCTTGCTCAGTTCCACTACCACTCTCACAATTTCATTTCTAAATCTATCCAATCTTGTCACTCCTAACATACTCCTCAAACACTTTATCTGAAAAACATTTAATTTCCATCTCAAATCTGCGGTCAGGCTCCAAGTCTCTGCTCCATACAACACAGTCGGCACAATCACACTCTCATACAGCCCTCTCTTTACATCCATACTCAAACTCTTGTTACTCATCACTCCCATCAGAGCACCCCAAACTTTGCTTCTTTGCTTCCTTGATTCACTTGAACCTAATGAGAGAAATATGAATTAATTTAATACATTGTTGGATTTCTACGTGTGCAGGTCAATTCCTAAAAATTAAAGTAAAATAAATCAGGCATGTCCTTCTCCACTCCTTTTCTTTGTTACCTTTTATGCAGATGGCCTTTCGGAACCACGCTGGTACTGTCTCAGATCACTTGATCCATAAACACACACCCAACAACCTCTTAAGTGACTAAACTACAAATAAAAAATTACTACAAAAGACTTTAGCTAGCATGTTACTCTCAATCAGAGGTCAGGTCTTATGGCTCTTTTCATGAACACATATGGCTCAGAGATCAAAAACAAGTCACGTTTTTATCAGCAAAGTTGAGACAATCCTCAGTTCCTAACTGATTCAGACAAGTATATATGGTACACAGTTCAACTAGAGTTCAGAGTTAAGGTGTCACTCCTACAGACCCTGTATTTGACTGTAAATTGCTAAAGGATCCTTTATATGGAATCTCATTAAACTATCTGTTTTTTGTTGATGTAATTTATGATGAAAGCCAGATAAAAATACCCAGAGGATCTAGCAACTAACCTAGAGCAGTTTGATTGTGTGAAGGGCAGGAATGGTCGGAGCTATAGACAGGGCGTACACACTACTCTTTGCCTAGCGCTGTCTGCACTGCAGGTAAATTCTTTGGTATCCTCGTTTGCAGTATTTTGTGCCATTTGTACAAAATAATTTTGCTCGCATCGTGTTTTAAAACCATTATTTAGGACAAAAATGACAGTCAAATCGATCCTTCACACTCTTAAGTAGTAGCGGGAGGGAGACAGATTTTAAGTGGTATATTTATATTCATATGGGACACCGGCACCGGCATTATTATTATTATATAGATTTAATCAAATTGTAAAACGTCAAAATATGAAATAATATGTGCTGAAGAATTAGCTTTTGTCTGGGAAACGGTTTTTTATTTTTTTATTTTGTCTTAAAATATAAGGTGTGGCTCTCTAAAAAAAATACTCTAAAAATCTTGCTTTTGCTCTTTCGGTCCAAAGGTTGCCAACCTTTTCTGTATATTGCGGGAATTCAAGGTTTTGGATTGTTTGGCTTTACCGTCCTCCGGTGGTCAGAGGATGAACTACTAGAAGGACCCTCAGGTTGGCAAAAACACGCCGTGTATGAGCGCAACTATACCATTGTATCATTTTTGTAAACTTATGTTTTTAAAAAAAAACAATATGAGTGTTATCTAGAAATGTTCCTTATGCTATGGGTTGTGCACCACCATGATAGGTTGTGCTTCTCCCTGCAGACAAAATGTCTCCCGTTAGACGGACTCCGCCACCCCAGCAAGTGGAATTTTCGTACTCATGATAAAACAGGAGAATAAGCACACCGAAAAGAAAATCATTTTCTGCAGGTTAAAATCTGCAAATAGTGAAATATTTGGCTAAAAAGCTGAAAGAAAGTTTGCAAAACTTGTAAGTGACATGTGACGTAAGCAACCTAGAGGCAGAAGAGGAATCGGCGCATCTACTGTGATATGAAATATGAACATTTCTTTGGATTCAGTGATTTGAAAATGAACTGGAAGTTTGGTAAGCATGTTCTTTGTGATAGAGTTATTTGAATAATACAACTTGAGCGCTGAACTGAGAAGTGTGTTACTCAAGTGTTACTTCAGAAAAATATTACTCAAGTGGAAGTAAAAGCAATAATTAAAAAAATTACATGAGTAAAAATAAGTGCCAAAACGATGAGAGAGAAGCTAGGCCCACCCTGACTTCATTATTGACATTTTAAGTCGGCCCGAAATTTGGGCTGGGTTTGGGTCAGGGTCGTGTCCAGGCCAAAGATTTTACCTCTAATCCGGAGACATGCTTGGCAAGTCCATTCCCCTTACCCCCTTTACAAAAGCCTTAGTCATCTTAGAGGTGTATTTTGGGTCATTGTCAGGCTGGAACATTGCCCTGCGACCCAGTTTCTGGAGGGAGGGGATCGTTCTCTGCTCGAGTATTTCACAAGTTGAAGGCAATTGGACATTTCCATTGTCTCGTCTCGTGTTCTTTTCCTAGACCAGACCAAGTATTCAGACTTTGAAAAAATAGAGCTGGAGAGAAGCAATGCAGTTTAGGACATTTATTAGAACGTTTCAAATTAAGACAAAATCAAAGTCTACTCCGGACCAATCCATGGAGACACATATCCAAAGAAAGGCTAGGAAGAATGTATTTCCCTGTTTTCTAGGGAAGGGGTGCAGATTTGCAAAATAGAACATAAAACTCAAAGATTACAGGGCAAAAGAAAGGATAGCTCCCTTTACAAGATTTAGTACTGCACATTCCTGAGACATCAAAGGTTTTATGAAAAGTGTGGAAGACCATTGCTGGGAAGGTACTGATAAGAAAGGATACAGCTAATAAACACTTCACTAAAATATGTGAATACACATGATCCGCATCTACAACAACTAAATGAACAATGTGATCATCAAAGCAATGATGTGATGATCAAAAAACAAACTTACCATAGCTGGGAAACTCATGTTATGGTGACAATATACTCAGTGACCTATTTTAATAATCTTACACTGTACATCCTTGAGTTCGTGTTTCACTCAATGAACTGCAACTCCCCAACTCCAGTTTCACCCGTGCAGCCCTCAAATATGACCTTCCAACCACCATGCTTGACTGGAGGCACGACCCAAACATCTTTGTACTCCTCACCTAGTTGCCACCACACATGCTTCACACTACCTGGGACAAATACATTTGTATTTGTCTCAGCAGACCATCGGATACTATTCCAGTAAGCCATGGCCTTTGTTGACATAGCCTCAGCAAACTTTTACCGGGCTTTCTTGTGGACAGCCTTCAGGAGACGCTTTTTTAAATTAATTATAATGAAATCCCTGCAGAAATGTAACAGTTGTATTCACTTTTGTGACATACAGTAACATCTACAGAACAACACTTTCTGTTGGCCTTAGAAAATGTGTCTAATTGACAAAAATTGGCTGGCATTCATACTTCGCATTTGATAGAAACATCTGACACTGAATGTGTCTAGGCGCGGGCCTCAAACTATCATCCCGGGAGCTCCAATAGTCCCAAGGGCCTGTGTTTGAGACACCCGATTTCAAAACTCTGGGGTCAATAAATTTGTTATCATTTATCATAACACGAGGGTCACTGTGAGGAAGCTTACATGAATGTCCGTCGTCCAGATGCTAAGGGTACCCCCCAGAAAACAAAACCCTTGTGATATACCTGTCACTTTGGGTAATTTATATACTTACTTGTGCTTTGTAACACTTGTTTACTGTTACACTACCCAATCTATCCAGTGGTCAAATATGACACAGTGACCCTTTAAATATCAATATAGAGTATAATCCAAAAGTAAACTACGTATATCTTGAATATCAAAGTGAGATCGAGAATACTTTGTTAAACATGTCTTAATTACTTTTGATAACATTTTTAGCACATAGGGTTTTCATAATATTCCTTAATTGAAAGGCACCTTGCATTTTTAAGCAGCGACGTCAATGTGAATTTTTGCAGCTGCTGTTTGTCAGAGCAGAAGGTCGTAAAAATCCAGCATCCTCCTTCTGATTGGCTCGGCGAGACAACGCCAGATCACGTGAGGGATTTGCGCCACCCGAGCCAATGGCGTCGCTTGCTCTGCTGACCCACTGCCTTGCATACTGACCAGTGACAGTGACTTCAGCTCTTTCTAGAGAACCGGCTCTTTCAGCATGGCTCACTAAAAAAAGACGGCTATTTGATAAGAATTATCTTTATTGTCATTGATATCAAGGTTGTGAAACCTTGTATACAAAGAGATTAGATATGACACTCCAGGGTAACCAGGTAAGAAAAAGAAATAACACTATGACGATAGAGAGGCAAATGTATTTACAAAGTACTGCCTGGAGACTGGCCTGTTATAAAAACAGTGCAATGAAAGAAGTCAAGTCATGTTTATTTGTATAGCCCTCAATCACAAAGAGTCTCAAAGGGCTGCACAGACCACATATTATTGCAAACCACAGACTATTATTACACGACCCCCTGATCTAAAACGTACATGAGGGCAAGGAAAAACGCAAAAACCTCAACATGGGGAAAATGAAGAAACCTTGAGAAGTGACCGCACACGAGGTACTTCCCCCTTCCAGGATGACCAGGCTTCAATAGATAATCGCAACAGTAGTGCAATGAAAAGTAGTGCAATGACATTTAGCAGGAACAAAAAAAATCCCTGATGTAAAAGATGGACGGAGTCCTCTTTAAACTCAACATGAACTTTGTTTATTTACAGTACACGATATAGCTTCTTCACTCGGTTACAAACATCTTTTTAGACTCCACGCGGTCTTCTCTACCGTAATAACTCGTCTGCTGCGCAGGCACACTCAATTACCGTATATGACACCTGATAAGTCCCAAAATTATTTTGCGTGCTTGTTTAGTGTGGTGATGGCCTGTTTTTGTCTTTGTTTTGAAGGACCTGTAGCACCTACCAGAGGGAAACAGGTGAAAGATCGCCCTGTATATGGTCACTTCAGTAGACGTCAAAAACCAGATGAATGACTTTTTCTTTTTATACATTCAGGAATATTTGGGCCTAGGCGGGCTAGTAACTTCGTTTAGTTATGTGTATGGTTGTATGTTTATATTCGTGGTTTTTCATTCAACTTGATTTCCAAAATAAAAAAAAACATTGTAAAACGTTACACGAGTTAAATAAAAAGTGTCAAAATATTCTCTTAACACTGATTGTTAATAGTCTTTTGATTTCAATAAGTTTCATAAAGTGTTTTTGTAAATTTATAAAATTATTAATTGTTGCTTTGAGAAATTGTTCCGTGATGATTTAAACACATTTTTCCGTTTTTATATTATTATCTAATCTTAATTTCCGTAATAAACCCACGTGTAGATTTTGACAAAATAAAGATTACCTGCATGATAATAGGGTTGTTAAATTAGCAAGTTGTGATTTATTTTCTATGTACCGGTGCATACATTGCCTTAATTGAGGACATTGTGTTCCTGTGGCTATCTGCGGTTTGCTTACAGCCGACGACAGAACAAAACAGGAAGTGACACGGGAACCCGGAAGCAGAATTATATCAATACATTAATTATAATAAAGTCCTAACACAAAATGTACATGCGAAACACTTCCCAGTGAACCCACTGCATCTCTTAGCATTTTACTCACAGTAATTTGTTTGTTGGGCAAAAACAGTTGTCGTAAGGGCAACACTCTGACCTAAAACAAAAGAAAAAAAAGCATCTCGAAAGGAACCTGCTGATTCCTTGGGAGCCGGCTGACAGATCTGTTTCGTTCGCGAACGACAAATCCCTAATACTGACACTTCCCAGCCGCCCCCTCCCCTTGCGCACGTTGTTTTCTTGTTGAGTAGTCATCTTGTTGTTGTTCCTGCGGCCGGGTCTTCTCTCCTCCACGATGTCGCTCGACCAGCTCTCTGTTTCGGGCGAGGACGGGGCCAGCGACGGTCGGCGGCGGAGAGCTTGGGCGGGATCGACGCCTCCACCGGCCCTTCGGGGCTCATACGCGGCCAGGAGGAGTCTGGCGGCGGCCGCGGCGGGGAGAAAGATGACGCATCCCGGGAAAGCCATCCTAGCAGGTCCGCTGCTTCCTATTCTCTTTGCCCCCCCCAAAAGCTTCTTCATTGAGCCGCTTGCTAGCAATGTCTGCAGAGCTACTTCGAGAACAAGCTGTTCATGCGAAACTGGGTCACAAATGCAGTTCAGCAGTGATGCTCATGTGGTGTCTGTCCTTGTTAAAAGTGCGCAAATCAGTTGTAACAAATGTAAAATACTGTTCCCACTTCAGAGAGACATAAAAAATAACTCCCACCCACCCCAATGGGAATAACAAATCTTAATAATTTCAAACCAGCCATTTGAAATCTGCATGATACTTAACCCAAGCATGTCAAACTCGTGTTCTGGGGCCAGATCCAGAATTTTTGTTCTGAGGTGGGCCGGATCAGTAGAACAAAAGTGAAGGCCAAATATTAAGCTTTGTTTGATTACACTACAAATTATAATCACGGATGAAAAGGTATTCCCTCTAATTACAACACATTTATTCACAAACAATGGTTTAAATATTCAGCATTGAATGTGTCAACAGTTTTTTATTATCCGTTTACTAAATGCAGTTTTCATCTAATCCAACTCACTACAAACTGAAGTGAGACCAATGAATAAAATATGCGTGCCTCAGTTGTCATACTGCTTTGAAATAAATAGTTTTAGCTGTGAACGGCCAGGACAATAACATCAGATCAAACTACTAGGCTAAGTCTACTGAAGCTAAGAACATACAGCACAATGTTGTCTTCTAGTTAACAGATGACGACTCCTTTAAACCAAGGGTCAGGAACCTGTTACAAGCAAAATATTTTGATTTTATTTTGGAAAAGAGCAACACCATATATTTGAGACAAAATTCCAGACAAAATCTTTATCTTCAGCACATTTTATTTTACTGTGTGACATCTAATGATTCAATAAAATGAATGAAATAAGAGTAATGCTATTCACTTTAATCTCGTGCAATGTTATTTTGTAAACATGTCAGAAAATTCTGTAACCTAGAGTCTCACAGCGCAGGACGAGTGACAGAATGGAGTGCTTGCGCACTTTGCATGACTCCACCAATCCCTACTGCTCACCCTATCAAATTGCTCTGGGTGCTCTTCTGGTGTTTTGGCGTATTTATAGTTTGTTATATGGAATTTAATCATAAGCTGTGTCAACAGTGAGCAAAGATTATTAAAGAGCTTCCATATTAAGGATTGCTTAGAGATGAATAGCCATAACAAGTTTTTTTTGGGTGTGGCACCTTGACTGTAAACTGTAGTTAAAAACGCCCCCAATATAAACAGAACAATACCACACTTTACTTGAGCATTGGTTTGGATTTGCTTGGATTAAATCATTCCATTTTGGAAAAATATGGAGACAATTTGCACTCATCCCTCTTCAGGATTATTTATTGGGTAAGGGTTCTCTCTCTCACATGGAACAAGATAGTAATGGTTACCATGGTGGTCCAGTAGGAGAAATCCTACTGATCTGACTCAGATACAACACCATCATCATGTAGTCCCCGTTAATGTTGGTGTAAAGCCGCTCTTTAGAGATGAGACGAATCTTGCAGCACACTTTGCCTTGAGCGCCGCATGTCCCACATCGTTTAGGGGCTTCTATGCTCCAATACAGGTGATTCCAATTACCAGGATCGATAACAAGCTCCTGCCAGCTTGCTAACTAACTGATCATTTGTATCCCCTGAAGAAAACACTAAAAAATCATGTGGGACATGCAGCCCTCAAGTGCCCAGGTCTGCCCTAAAACTGGCACGTGTATGACAATATTGATACCAAATACTAAATCACCAGGGAAAACAGTTTTTTTGAATGATCACAAAAGGAAAAAAAAGTTTGATATTACTTATGAAAATCCGACGGGGCCTGTTGTGTTTTATCTGTATTGTATGTACACTCTGCATTGCGTCACTCATGTTCCTCATATTTTTGTGAAAAACAAACTGTGGCTATGATGTTACATCATTTGCGCTTTTGTCAAATATTAAAGGTCCTCTGTCTCGTGATAGGCCTTTGCGCTTGACCAAACAGGTGAATATTTTGTTCAAAAAAATCATTCATGATCGTTTCCAAAAATATTCCCCTCAGGTGGGATTGCAGGGGGAATCGAGATTTGTATCACTTTCCCGACTGAATATGTCAAGACCCAGTTGCAGCTGGACGAGCGAGCCAACCCGCCGCGTTACCGTGGCATTGGTAGGTGATACGTTTATTGTTCAACCTATTACAACATTGTCACAGTCGACCAAACATTTTGCTGTTCTTTGATTCACACACCATCTCGGATAAATCTGCTTTTGTAACCTATGAGATTTAATAAAAAAGAAAGGGTTCAGTGAAGTGACTTTAAAACTGGTTGGCCTTTCTTATCTGAGGGTTTATCTTCCTGTCCTCCTTGCTAGTTCAAAATCCTTTGATGTCTTCCCTCCTTATTTAGAGTGTCTACAAATATTTAAACTTATGAGTAGGTCACGCTAGGACAGTATCCGGCAGACGCTTCCTGCCAGGGCCAGTCTAAACGTCGCTGTTGTTGGCAGGTGACTGTGTGAAGCTGACTGTGCAAGATCACGGTCTCAGAGGCCTGTACCGAGGTCTAAGCTCACTGCTCTACGGCTCCATCCCCAAATCCGCCATCAGGTTTGACTTCTTTTCTGATCTGGATTTGATAGATCTTTCTTGTCGATGGATAATGATCCAAATTAAAGTTTCAGACTCAAGCAAGCTCGGCGCAGGGCTGACCACTGTAATTTACTTGCCTATGCAACCAAAATTACAGTCTCATAAAAGTCACCCAGGGCATGTATATGTTTGATAAAAAAGCTCAAGGACAAGGTTTGACTTTGTGACCAATTAATGGCAAATTTGATGAAATTGACATTTACAAAATCATGTATTCGCACATCACAAGTGCATGCTCACTTGAGATGCCAAAACGTTTTGAACAGGGCTCGACACCCTTTAATTTCATGCATATGCAACCAAAATTTGTTGTAAAATCATCTGGTCACACAGTGCGAATGCATGCTTGCTAAAGAAGCCCGAACACGGGACAGAGTTAGAACCGGTATTGTCCAGTATGGTGGAGCGGCATGCCACCACAATTTTTCCGAATGGGAGCCGGACTACTGATGGAGGTCCCCGCCAAATTGGCGCCGTTAGTCCTGCTGAGATGGGTTCAAACACCAACTGAGCGACCCTTCCCACTCATTCCCTGCTATAGCCAGAATTCAGTTACTTTTAATCATTCAAGCAAAACGGTTTGAACCAAAGTCGGTCCAACGCAGACAACAACAGGTTAGAAACTGACTGCACTTAAATCTCGAACGTTAATGCTGTATTTTCGAAAACGCGGAAATCTGGATTATCCGACCGACAGATTGCATTTAAATTAAGTTGGAGAAAATGAAAAACTAAAAACTACTTTTGTTAGTTTACATATTATGTTTTTAGCACTATGACACTGATTTAACCGGAAAAAATTAATACATGTGAGATATAAATTTCAGACTTGTAGAAAAAAATGAAGAGCTTTTCAATGCCTCAATTTGTGGTTTTCAAATGACTTTTTCAAGTTTTTTAGAACCTTGGGAGAACCCTGACAAGTTCGTGCTCAGTTAAGATGCCAAAATTACCTTTGAACAGGGCTCGACACTGTGAACAATTTCTTGCATATGCGACCAAAATTTGTCTTAAAATCATCTGGTCGCACAGCCCAAATACGTACATGTTTTCTTAAGACATTGGGACACTGGGACCAATTTCTCGGCTAAATGGCCAAATAAGCAGATCACAAACTTATCTGGTGGCACAGTGCAAGTATACGTGTTATAGCAATGCAACACATTGAGTCAATGTAGTTATTTACACATGCCATCTATGATTTGAAATTATGTAGTATTTGTTTGCCTAAATAAATTAAGTAAAGCAAAATCCTTGCAATCAATAGAGAAAGTTGTTGGCACCGAAATATAATGTAATGTAGTTAAAACACTGGCAATAGTAAAGGGTTGTGTGAGAAGTCGAGTTACCTACACAAAATCCTTTTTTTTCTTTCAGATTTGGCACTTTCGAAATTCTGAGCAACCCAATGCGAGATGCCACGGGCCGCCTGGATAACACACGCAGCCTCCTTTGCGGTCTGGGGGCGGGCATTGCAGAAGCTATCGTCATTGTGTGTCCGATGGAAACGCTCAAGGTGAGAAGCAAAATGGTAAAAGTTGGGGCACGTATTTGTATGTTGCATTGCTCTCCCCCATAGGTAAAGCTGATTCATGACCAGTGTTCAATGAGGCCTCGCTACCGGGGTTTCTTTCATGGCGTCAGTGAGATCATTAGAGAGCAAGGTTAAATTTAAAAACGACCTCCTGATGATTAACTATTGCTTCATCTAGTTTCTCTTGTCTCAGGTGTCCGTGGGACCTATCAGGGCCTGACGGCGACTGTGCTTAAGCAAGGAACCAATCAAGCTATTCGGTTTTATGTGATGAACGCGCTACGTAATTGGTACAAAGGTATGTGTTCCAAGACAACAAGCTTGAGAGCTAGTTCCCCTCCAAAACTGAGGTCATTACTAAAGTAGGGAAAGCTTTGATTCACTGGAAGATAGACGTGATACATTGAAATAACGAAAACTGAGACAAAGTATTAGATTATAATGACTGAAAGGGCCCGTAATAACCACAATCTGCCAGTTGTGCTAGCAATACAAGAAACGTGCTCGTCTTGTGCAGTTTTTGACCCAAAATATGCTTTATAGGTGATGATCCGAGAAAGGAAATGCACCCGATTGTCACGGCCATATTCGGGGCCACGGCGGGTGCCGCCAGCGTTTTCGGCAACACGCCTCTTGATGTGGTCAAGACCAGAATGCAGGTTTGTTCAGACATATGGTGCTTACATTTTTCAGGGATTCTGAAAAAGACTTTTCCAAGGGTCTGGAAGCCCACCGCTACAAGAATACGGTGGACTGCGCCTTCCAGATCCTTAAGCAGGAAGGTCCACAAGCGTGAGTTACCAGAGTTCATTTTTTGACAAGGTACGAGCAAAACCCTTTCTAATTTTTTCCCTTTCCATCCCGTCTCTTAAGATTCTACAAGGGGACAGTTCCCCGGCTGGGTCGGGTGTGTTTGGATGTGGCCATCGTCTTTGTCATCTATGAGGAGGTGGTTAAACTTCTGAACAATGTGTGGAAGACCCAGTAGGAGGACCATGGAGGACTGTCAAGACCGATAAAACCTTCTAAAAAAAGAAAAACACTGGACCACACACTTCAAGGTGTTGCTTTTGGAATATTGTCCAGTACAAAAGAAAAATGGCTCCAAGTAACCACAGGTTGTCGAATAGAAATTTTCTTTGGTGGTTCTAGCACACATAGATTGATCTAGCTGGAAGGTCACAGTTGAACAATTGAAAGAGTTTAGTTGGTCCAGTTGGAGTTTTTACTTTACATTAAGTATATTGTTCCAGGCTCTAGGTAAGCCCTGAATACTAAATCCACAATTATTTTTTTGGGGTTTTGTGAAAAAAAAAAAAAAAAAAAAAAAGATAACTGCAAAAAGGTTGGACTGTTACACAAGCACAAACGGGAAGTCTAGACCGGTCATTTTATGTATACAGGCTTCATTTTCAACTATATATCACGTTTCAGGATTGTTAAATTGAATAATGCACCTTTTTGATGGAAACTTAACAAGCCGCATGCTAGGTAAAAAAAATAATCTCATTTGATGTGTAGCCAAAACCTCAAAAACAACTTTAACATTGTGTTTTCGTCACGTGTTCTAAATATGTCACTCACACTTTTCTGTTTTTTTAAGGAGGGATTTTCAATGAGCTACACTCATTTAGCTACAATTTATGCTGCTTTTCTGTGTAGCTAATTGGCACAGATAGCTTTAATATATCACATATTATTACTTTATATTCACCACACATTTTTATGATAACTGAAATTTTATGACTGTTTAAAGCTTTTACCAGGAATCCATTAAGTTGCCAGATTTTCAGTTTTAAACAAATATTTTAAGGGCATTGTTTTGCAAAGCTTTAACTTCCATGCCTGTTTTGTGTTTATCTCTTTCATATCAAGCAAACCAAATTGTTTTTATACACTGTTGAACCCTAAATGTTTCATAACATTTTTACATGAAGAACTACTGAGTCGTGGAGGAAGCAGAGAGGCTTAGCGAGGAAACAAATGAGTATTTCAAACCACTCTGCCTTGCTTGCACAGATGAGCCTTCAGAATACCTTTTTCGCCAAACTTTTTCATCACAAAGTTGTTTTAATATGTGTGAGAGAGTCTGTGATTGTTTTGAATGATAAAAATATTAGAGCAGCAAATAAGTAGTTTTTCATGATGTAATACAAGTCGCTGTGTTAAAAGAAAATTGTGACTAGCTTTTTGTATTCGAGGGGAGATAGGGACTAAAGGCTGAGGGTGCAGAAGGGAGGTGTTGTAAGCAATTCCGCCCCAAAGTCTTCATATTCTCTGTCAGTGTATCACCATTATAACACTTGCCCACCAAACTGAAAGAGATTCCCCTTTACTCCAGCTCTCAGATCACTTGATGGAAATTAAACTGAATTAGAGGCTTGTATAGCTATCTTCTCCATCTGTTAAAAATAAAATCAGTTATCAGAATTGTTGATCATAAAACACAGACTAGAGCCGTGGATACTTTTGCTCACATTCTGAGGCATTTGTCTTTGCCACCACTTGCCACTCGTTGTCCGTCGGGACTCCAGTCCACAGCAAACACCTACATGAAAGTATTTAAATTTCATAAAAATACATTATGAAGTGATACAAACTCATATTTATTCAGCTAACACCTATTGTATTGAATTGGTCGTCATTGATAACAACGTAGTGAAACATTGCACGCAACAACATTATGGCACTCCAGAGTAAACATGTAATCTAAATAGTCAGAATTGGCAAAAATATTTACATATTGCTTAGGAGATTGACCCAAGTTGTAATAATAGTAAATTAAAAATATCGCATTGTATCAATAATGCAATTGTAATTTTTTGAATTAAAATGTAACTTTTTTTTACCATATTAAAGTTTAGATGTTTGATTAAATGAATACTTTTTAGTTTTTAATACTGTCATTTATACATATTTTTTAAAATCTATTACAACATAACATTTTTCAAACAAAAAATATTAAAACTTTACTTAACAAACCAAAGGACTCTTGGTTGCCTATCTAAGTCCAATCAAGTCGAGTTTATTTGTAAATCCTTTAATCACAAGAGGTCTCAAAGAGCTGCTACCATACATGTATTTTTTTGTATATAACACACCCTAATTAAGAAATTATGTATAGACAAAGTAAACCATGCACACAATACCAAAATAAAAATTACAATATTTAGTTTACATCCTTTAAACTGATTCATCATTAGATACACAAAAGTTGTGTCCCTCGTCGTGCTTTTATGGCGTTAATCATATCCTTCCGGACAACTTGCGATTGTGGTCAGGTATATTTTTGACTGATTAATAATTGCGCAAATAAAGGTAATTCAGAGATCCCTTGTTTTAATGGGGATCAGAACCACCCGCAAAAAGGGAAAAACTGCTAAGTAGTGTCACACCTTCATAAAAGCCACCAAAGGGTTAGATGAGGTAATTACAGACTTTGGGTTCATGACCGTCACAAAAATACAATTATAGATCTACAAATAATAACACACAACACATAATTGCAGTTGAACGATTTTAAACAAAATTGGAAGGCTTTGCCTTCAAGTGTAAGATAGCAACTTGGAGAGCGGCCAGCCAGCTTCATGCTAGCATCGGGTGTGCTCGAATGGAGACAGATCTCCATGATGAATAAAATAAAATGGATCCGAATGTAGCGGTTTCATTGATAATGGACCTGGCATTGGCAAGATGCATAGTTCGCAGCATTGGCTTTGAAGAGTTGTTAGCCGAGACCAGGGGTCAGCAACCTTTTCGGTGCGGAGAGCCATTTTCAAATTTCCTTGTAAATCAGTGTGCCACACCAAGATTAATGACTCGCACAACATTTTTTTTAATATCCAACGGAGCTGTCATTTTACACCAATCCAAATATACAACATGGATAGACATTTTAATCGTATAACTCTTTTTGAACCAAGGTACACTTTTATTTATAAAGAAGTTCCGTGGCACACCGTCCGACGAAAATGTTTGAAAATGAAGTACAGTGGAACCTCGGTTATCGCGGTTAATGGGGACCAAAACCACCTGCGATAAGTGAAAATCCGCGAAGTAGCGACGACCCTTCAAAAAAAAAAAAAAAAAAAAAAAAAAAAAAAAATTAATCCTTTTTTTAGACCCGGTTAATGGGGAACAAAACCACCCGCAAAAAGTGAAAATCTGCGAAGTAGCGACGACCCTTCAAAAATAAATAAAAATAAAAAAATCTCATCTTATATCATCTGCACCGCTTATCCTTATTAGGGTTGCGGGGGGGCTGGAGCCCATCCCAGCGATCTCAGGGCAGTGGGCAGGGGACACCCTGAACTGGTTGTCAGCCAATCGCAGCTGCAAATCACATTAGTTCTCACAGCTAGCTGCGTTCATCGACGCACGAGCCAAGTGATCCACCGCTAAGAGTCGTACAGCTGGGCGATTTTACGTCCGCCCGGGACGATCGGAGACATATTAACGACAGGGTTTTTACATGCGCCGCACCCCGGGCACACAGAGGAAATACCATGATCATGAAGGTGGTTCTTGGCCTTTTGGTTGAGAGTATGTACATCTAGTTGTGTTGGCATGTGACAGTTAGGTCAAGACATGTTGATTTTTGCAATCCGGAGATGGAATAAGAGCTTGCTCTGTCCACTCCATGCATCTGCTCGGTATTGCAGTACTTCCGGGAGCGGTGCATTCGCAAAGATCGCAGCAAGGCTTTGGGGCTAAGACCTTAGCTCGGCCATTTGGCTGAGAGTAAGTGTCCCGGCACCTTGGCTTTGTAGCGTATTATGAACTGACCAATAACGGATAATGGCTAAGTAATAAAGAGAATAGATCAATACCCCTTACAAAATCCCCAAACACCCAAACAAGTTAAGCACCTCGGCACCCAAGTTGGTCATGCTTTCGTCCCTCTGGATGAAACTTCTGAGACTATCACAGTGCAGGTGCATTTATATGAGGGATGTCAAACTCAATTGCACAAGGGGCCAAAATTCAAAACACACTTAAGGTCGCGGGCCAACCAAGATAAACATTTATTGAACACACTAATACTGAATGTTTTTGGAACGAAAATATGAATAAAAACAGACAAGAATATTAAATTTAAACCTTAAATCACTTATACAGGATTTATTATTTTGCTCTAAATAAAAATAGCTTGTTAAATTATACAACTTAGAACTTAACTTAAACAACTTAACATTAAAATAACATTCAAATTCCTTTGCTCCTATATCAATGTATATATGAAAAAAAAACTTAAATATCCCAAAAGATTTTGCTCTCCCTAATATATCTCCTGTCAAAAGTAGAAATATGAAAATGCTACAAAACCTGGAAATATACACAAAACATGTATTTTTCAGAAATAACAATTCTAATCATTCCGTTTTCTTTGCTCTTATGACTATGATTTGATCATTTGCTCTGATCGCAGCCGGACACTGTGTAGTTCATTGCAGTATTGTGTTTTCAGCGCGGCAAAAAGGGTATAGTATATATATAATATATAGCAGGGGTCGGGAACCTTTTTGACTCAAAAGCCATTAAAGCAAAATATATTAATTTTATTTTGGGAAAGAGCTGCACCATATGTTATGAGACAAATAGACTAAATTGCTAAACCCGCGCCCCAGACTAAATTATGATAAGAGAATAATGCCAGAGCCCATGTCCTAAAATCAACAAACATACCACTTTAAACTTGTCTCTTTCTTGCAATTACTCAAGATCCTTTTTTTTCCTACATATTGGTTTCAAAACCAGATGCAAGCATTTATTTTGTAAAAACATCACAACATTCTGAGAACAGGGAGCCTGATGTGCTTACTTTTGGCGCAGACGGAGTAGGGCGAGAGATGGGAGGGAATGCTTGCACTTTTTGCTTAGCTCCACCCATCCCTCCCACTCACCCAATCAAATAACTTTAAAATGTCTTCCAGTGTTTTCACGTATTTACAATTTGTTCCGCTGGATTCATCAAAAAGTATCTGAACACTAAACACAGATTATATAGTGAGCTTTTATAAAGGATTCTTTAGCATTGTACAGCCATAACGAGTTTTATTTTACCTTGACTGTAAATCGTAGTGAAAACGTGCCCTATATATTCTGAAAAGTACTGCTAACCAATTCAGTTTTGGTTTGGCTTTGGGTGTATCTGAACAGGATTAATGGATTAAGTTTTGAACGAGATGGAGAACGGGCCATTAATAACAATAATGTAAAATGGTCTTGCGGGCCGGATAGGATCACACGGCGGGCCGCACGTGGCCCGCGAGCCAGGAGTTTGACACATGTGATTTAAACAGAGACTTAATTCCACCCCGGTGGATTCCATTTATCATCGTTAGTCATTTAGTTCAATATTGAACCATTCAACCATTGAACTTCTGAACAGAGTTTGCTGCAGGTTTTGTTTTTTTTATTTGTTAAAAAAGTTCAAAATATCCAATAAAGTGATTTTCATTTCATGATTGTGGCCCACTTATTGTTGATTCTTCACAAGAAATTACAGTTTTAAATCTTGATGTTTGAAGTCGGAAATGTGGTAAAAGGTTACAAAGTTCAAGGGGGCCAAATAGATTCGCAAGCCACTGTATCATGTATAACGCGCAACCAAACTTGGATTTTTGTTTTGGTTTAAAAAATGCGAATTTTACACAAATAAATAATTCAAGCATTTTCTGGACCAAGAACCAAAGCAACAACAAAAAAAATGACACAGTTCAATTGAACATTAACACCACACTGCTTCCTTACCTCATCAGCGTGTCCAGGAAGATCCATGTTGAGCTTCCCACTCTTGATGTCCCAAACTTTGAGTGTGCTGTCGCTGCTGCCACTTACCAGCAGCCGGCTGTCAGCTGACCACGCCACCTGATAAACTGAGCCTACATGGCCACGGAGGGACATCAAATACCTGCAGGAGATGAAGTTCCCAGGCTTTTATTTAGCAGAAGATGCCAAAAACTGGCTTACAGCAGTATTACTCACTTTCCCGAGCGACCGTCCCATATTTTGATAGATTTGTCAAAGGACGCAGAGGCCAGGAGGCGAGTGTCCGGAGAGAAAAGTACTTCATTGACCAAGGCGCTGTGTCCTGTCATCCGGGCAAGAGGCTTCTTCTCTTCAGCAGGATTCCATAGAAACAAGGTGAAGTCGTCAGAGCCCGACACTAGGCGCTCTGGGTTGGAACCCTATGGAATCCAAAATTCCTATTTAAAAAACATTTAGGGGGGTACATCATGTTTGAATTAGAAAGATTTAGACCTACATACCCGAACATGATTGTATCTCTGCAAAGCTTTGTCCTTTATATCATCCACTAGAAAGAAACAATGCGATATAATTCAGATGTCACTTCCATTGCACGCTCTTCAATTGCTGGCCTACAAGAATTAAAACTTTCTTTATAGCCATTAATAACAACGTAGAGAACGTTCTTCCCTAGATTAAACACTGCACTCCAGAATAAAAATTAAAGGTGCTGTCTGAAATTTGAAACTTTGTTACCCTATGCCGCCATCTCTTGGCTTAGTCATGATCACAGCCTAAGGCAGCTTATTCATCAAGTACTGTATGTGCATTTCTTAGACACGCTCAAATAAACAATTCTTTTTCTTTTTAGGGTTTGGGTTGGCGTTCAGACTGTATTCGAAACAGGACATTTTTTCACTTTCGCCATTTTGATGCTTCACATACGAAAAACTTGATGACGAGTATAAAGGTCGGTGGTTCGCGCCCCGGCCGAGTCATTCCTAAGACTTAAAAAGTGGTCGGCGGCGCCCTCTGTTGGCTGCGGCTGCATCGGCTCGCTACAACGGGTCAGGTGCAATCGACATTTCGTTCTGTGTACATTGTTACACAGAATGACAATACAAGGAAATTATTATTATTATTATTATTATTATAAAGTCACTCTTCAACTTCCCCCCCTTTCTTTTGACCTAATGTGTTGCCTGTCACAGAACAGCGTTTCTAAAAGTAAGAAAAAAGCAGAGAAGCGCGGCAGATTTATTTTTTAATAAAGGCTCTTAAAACTCAGTTGGGCATTGTTAACAAATACTTAATAGATAAAATATCACCACATCGGATGAGGATCAGCACCTCTAAGTCCGAGACCATGGTATTCAGTCGGAAAAGGGTGGCATGCTCCCTCCCGGTTAAGGATGAGATATTGCCCCAAGTGGAGGAGTTCAAGTTTCTTGGGATCTTGTTCACGAGTGAGGGTAGGATGGAACGGGAGACCGACAGATGGGTCGGTGCAGCGTCTGCCGTCATTCGGACCCTGTACTGGTCCGTCGTGGTGAAGAGGGAGCTGAGCCGAAAGGCAAAGCTCTCGATCTACATTCCTACCCTCACCTATGGTTATGAACTTTGGGTTATGACCGAAAGAACGAGATCCCGGATAAAAGTGGCCGAAATGAGTTTCCTCCGCAGGATGTCTGGGTTTTCCCTTAGAGATAAAGTGAGAATCTCAGTCATGCGGGAGGGACTCGGTGTAGAGCCACTGCTCATCTGCATTGAGAGGAGCCAGTTGAGGTGGCTCGGGCATCTGATAAGGATGCCTGCTGGACACCTCCCTCGGGAAGTGTTCCGGGCATGTCCCACCGGCAGGAGGCCCCGAGGGCGACCCAGGACACGCTGGAGAGACTATGTCTCTCGGCTGGCTTGGGAACGCCTCGGGATTCCGTCGGATGAGCTGGAGGAGGTGGCTGGGGAAAGGGACATCTGGGCTTCCCTTTTAAGGCTGCTGCCCTCGCGACCCGACCCCGGATAAGCGGAAGATGATGGATGGATATCACCACATTTAAAAAGAGAATATGATTGAAAAAAATGTCAGGATAAAAAAGCAAAAACATTTACATGGTAGTGTTAAGAGACTGGCCTAAGTTGTAAATGAAATGAGCAAATGAAAGTCATGAGCATTTTTGAAAAATCAGGGAAAGGTGTATTACTATAATCCAGACTTAACTAAGTATGTAGGGATTCCCTTATCTTGTAGCTGTGATCAAAGGTGGGTTAAAAAAAATTCATAATCATTCATGTTTTCTCAAATTTGCTGGTCCAATTCAAAATCACTCGACAATTATAAAAAAGCAAATGGACAAGGTTGCCTTGAGATAACACTGCAGGGGGCTAGAGCTACCAAAACCTCTACTATATTTTCTTTAGCGATTAAAAATCAGTGCAAGGGCAAGAAAAACACAGGCCACCAAAACCCTCTGGAAAACCATATCACAGAGGGGCAGAAAAGGACCACCAATTCCAACTCAGTGCTGCAAACTAGCTTTCCACTCTTACGTGATCCTGTGAGGTCCTGCGGGTTGACAGTGGCACTTGCAGGTTCAAAGGCACCGGTCCGAAGCACGTAGTCGGTGCTGAGAGCCAACGTGTTGACCCAGTGGGCGTGGCCCTGCAGCGTTCTGCATTGGACACCCTAAAATAAAGCCAACATAGGACTATTCACAGATGCGTTTACCTTTAAAAATTGGGATGGGGTCTAAACCCCGTGATTAGAAAGTTAGGAAAAAAGTATTTCGTTAACAAGCAAGTATTCGTTATTCCCGGTTTCAACAAAGGTTTGTAAGAAAAAATATCCAAGACATCATAGCAAGAACCGATAGCATGTCTTTACTCATTGCGGGCAGAACAGGCATAAAAGCTCAGATGACAGACTAGACCAATATCAATTGTAAAGAAGATATTGCTTAGAAAAAGCTTTGCTTTGTTGAATCCACCTGTAACGGCATGAGTCCAAATGGATGAAAACCCCAAACTGGACAAATTTTGGCCACGTTTCTTCTGCAACCAGGAAAATTCCTCGAGTCCTTGGAACAATCGGAAATGTCTGATCTGAAAGGTGAGCTACCCAGTAATAATCTAGTCAGGATCTGATTCATAGTAATGCTATGCATCAAGGCCGCAGTAGGAAATTTGATTGAAAAACGTTGAAACAGTGTTTTTTCCCCTTCTTGATGAACCTCCTCTTCATTCATTCATTCATTTGAATTGTCATTTAAGTTTGAAGCGTATTTTTGTATGACTTAAATCCTGACACAAAATAGGTTTAGGTTGATTTTAAAAAGGTAACAGTGCGCATAAATTTAGACTATAAAACGAAATTAGAGTAAAGGACCGGTCATCAAACTGAAATAGAATAAAAACACTGTAAACCAAGAGTAATCTAACTTTTGGTTTTTCATCTAATATTTTCAACAGGATAGGATTGTTCTTTTAAGTTATTATACTACGATTTATCCTTTATATAATTTGTGTTAAGTGTCGTAAATTGTTTTGTCCATTGTTTATTAAATTGTCTGCGTTTTTTCAAATTAATTTTGACCCTGGTGTTTCCACTATTGATTTTACCACTCATTAGACCAAAATTAGTCCAGTAGCTTTTCTCCCCTCTGCCTAACAGCATAGGTGCTACAGGTGGGTCTTACGTCTTTTGCCCGCCACACTTTAATGGTCCGGTCCTGTGACGACGTGTAGAGAAGCCCGTCGCCGCCCCACTTGACACAAGTGACTGACTGCGTGTGGCCTGTAAGGATTTTGTCATAGCGGCCCAGCACCACATCCCAGATGCGCACTGAGCCATCCTTGGAGCTGCTTGCCAGGTAGCGACATTCTGGGTTGCTGGGGAAAAAAAAGATGGTTCAGTGACTAAAAGACATAAATATACAAAAGAATGGGAAAAAAACAAAAGATGGGTGGTGTTGTTACAGGTGAAGAGGTTCCCAGCAAAGCCAAGTGATCCATTTTGTGTGCCCAGTCAGGGTCTTCCCAATTTGTGTGCCTGTAACTGGATTCCATAGAAAGATCTATAAAAAGAATAAAAAATATTAAGACAAAAAATAACTGCTAAGTATAAACATGAATGTATTGTCACGCCACCTGGCTGTTTTTGCACCCTGATGCAAGCTTCTTCCCATCAGGCGACCAGGCGATGCTTAGAACCCAATGTGAGTGACCTATTCAATGTACAGCATAATCCATTGGAAAAAAATATGCCACTCTATCATGTACATTCATCGGAGCAACAAGCATACCTTTTGCAGTGTGGTGCGGCGTCTCTGTCATCAAGTCCCAAAAGCGTACTGTGGTATCACCTGAACCGCTGGCCAAATATCTGACAACAAATAGAAGACAAAAAATGTCCACCTTTTTACTGTCCTTTGTTTAAATGTAAACCCAAACTACTACGACTAATACTGTACACTTTATACAGTGATGCCTCTTTAAACAATCTCTGCTACACATGAAAATTACAGTATACGGGTTATTATTTTAACAGAAATTAACTTCGCTATATGAAGGAAAATCCAGTTCAAGAGCAGTCCCAGTAGCTACCGCTCAAAGCATGTGACTGCTTACAGCTAGAAGCAGGTTGTTCAGTTTGCCCATGAAAACTACTACAAAAATCGCTATTAATTGTGTAGGAGTTCATTTACAGTGACATTAAAGTATTCTTTTTTTTGTGTTTTTACGTAAAGTAAAATCAAGAGTCACTCCAGCTTATACCCGTCAACCCCCACCAAATGCTCCCCTTATTAATGATTGCAAATCCTCCCTATTAGGTGATAATAAACCTCATGAACAGAACGCAGGAAAGAAAAGCAAGACAGACTATGCTGAATACTTGGCCAATATTAACAATTAACAAGGGCTTTGTCGTCTGCTACCAGTGACAGAGACGACTTAGATTAGAGCCGAAATGGGCGAGATGAAATCGGAAATATAAATTGACATACAGCATACACAATTTGAAATGATACAAAAGGTAATGATTTGGGGAAAACATAAGTAGACTGGTATGCGATCTCCATGACACCTGCATGCAACCACTCCCCTTCCTCCACAACACGCACGCACATTCGTTACGGCGCTCATAATAAACTCGCCTTTTGTTGTTAATATATCCCACTTATCCTATTACTGTATTTTATTTAATATTTAATTACTATCTGACTGGGTTTTTAGTGACCAGGAAGATGTGTTTTATAGCTATTTGGGGTTTACGCTGTTGCTTTTGGGATGACAGTTTTAAATTATTTCATATTGGGAAAATGTGCTCTACGAGCATAATCCTGGAACGAATTTAGCTCCTAAGAATATGTACCTTTGTATTAACGTATACATGAAACTTACAAAAGTCAGAAGTCGAAGCACCACTTCATTATCGATTTTAAAATGAGGTCCTCCTGTGTGACTCACTTGCCAGTGGGACTGAACGCTGTGGAGATGACAGCTTCAGTGTGGCCCTGCAGTGAGCTGGTGCAGCGAGTGACTGCTCGCACTCTGAACACGGCCTGAGGCTGGTACACAACAGGCAGGACCTGCTCCGTCTCCCATGCCAGTGCCTTGATGCAGACATCCAGACTGGAAACAATTTCTGTGTCACCACGGGCGAAAAAAGCCAATGGCACTGCCTCTTCCTTAAAGAGAGGGAAAATAATTCTAAGAAAATCTATCCATTAGCTGGCTTCTTGTGGTCGCTTGTACCTTTTGCAGCAACGCATTGCAGACAAGTTGTAGTTTCTCCTGAGTGATGTCGACAGGAACATCAAAAGGAGAGCCCAGGATCTCCCCATTCTCATCCTGGAACTGGATCAGGAGCCGCTCCACCCCCTCACTCATTTTCAGGTGCCTTTTGTCAGAAGGATATAAAGCAACATTTCCTTTTTCGTTTTGAAAAAAATGAAACAAAGTGCAGTATTAATGCCAGTTATAGATCACTCAATAATAGCCATGATAATATTGTATTACTGGATTGTATTTCCATGTGACGCAAATATGTGTATATTTTTGAGCTGGTACTTAAGTGTTCAGGTAATGAAAGCCCCCTTCAAATGGATATTTCACTCAATACACAACGAAAGCTGCAAAACCTCGAAAGACAAAAACAAAATAACTTTTGCGGAAATATTTAATTGATACAACATTGCTTTGTGCGAGGACATATTATTAAAACTCACATAATGCATATAGTTACTCAATAATGGATGCCAAGGTTTTGTCTGTCAAAGACAACACTAGTTACCCTGCAAAGCTAACTCACGTAGCTAGCCATCCGCCGCCAGTGTTTTGACTTTGAGCACAATAAATCGTCAAAACAGCAATTCTAGCAGCGCTAAAACGATAAAACAATTGCTTCCATGTCAGTCGAGTGGCTTATCAAATAGCTTTGGCGTCAAAACGTTACCGTAAACGAAGACACTTCTTACTAGAAATCCACACGTGTGTGCAAATACAGAGATCTTGCAAAAGGCGAAGATGCTGTATCCGGTGTGAGAGTTTAGGCTGCAAGGACTTATGGGAAATGTGTGTGTTGACAAGTAGACATTGATCATCTCCCAGTAGAACGTTTCTGTTGAATTCAATCTTCCACTATCGAAAATATCCGTAGGGGTAAATTAACTTAAAGTGTATTATTTAGCGCCTTCTAGAGGTGAAAAAATATTTGTGAGAGAAAACACTTTATGATATAAATAAATAGGAAAATAATAGATGAATTATCATACATTCTTGGATTTTATATAATTCTCGAATATTGGAATTTTATGTTTATGTTACAAAACCTTAGTCTTACCTGGAGGGTGCTGACATGGTTAGCGGTGTTATGCCGAGAAATGCATCCCCTGTCGCGGGAGCGCACCCACGTCACTCCCGCTACCATAACCACTTTTACCTCGTTTTATCTCACTATCATATCACTTTTCGGGTATGTAATGGCGAACATATATCCATGACCACTTCTTCTTGCATTTGTTGGGAATGCAATACAACTTAAACCATTCCGTCTTGTATTTGTTGTGAATGTAATCGAACGGAAATGCACACCGTATATAAACCACTTTTGAGCAGGTAACATGTTTATTTTGCCTTTTTCGACTCAAATCGCTCGGTTTTTTTTCCTTTTTTTTCACATAAACATATTTTTATTTTAATACTTGTAGAGAAATATGTCTTTATTTTACGTAACATGAGTCTCGCATAATTGTCCGCCCTCTTGCTACTACGGGTACCTAAAAACCAAATCACCAGTCTATACAGCAAAATGCAGTCGTCGAAAAATATACACTGTCCCTTTAAAACGATAGGACCACTGTCCCCCTTCGGACAAATGACACGACATCAAAAGAATAAGTACTTTTTTGCTTTTTTTGGCTAGCAACAAAATGTCTTTGATGAATAAAGCCGTCAATGGCAGCAAAAGGGGGAGGGAACCCCTCGAAACTTATGCACTCTACTATAAAGCTTATGCTGAAACGAACTGTCAAATCATCAACAGATAAACGGGAGACGAACGTGTTTGATTTCTTCTCATCGTCAAACGAAGACGTGTTTTACTTGAATAAACAGATCATCGTGGGCCTAACATTGCCACAGCAACGTCTTGCTGCAACAGGTACTTCGAATTGTTTTTTCTTATTTTTAATCTTTCTTCTTTTTCTTGATTTTGTTCCTATTTTTCTCTATTTTCTCATTTCCTTTTTCCTTTATTTTTTCTTTTATTCTTTTGTCTTCTTTTTTACTTCATTTTTTTTCCTTTTTAGATTCCCTTATTTTTTTGCCCCCCACCCGTCTTTTTCCCCCTTTTCTTTATTTGTTCTTTTTCTTTATTTTGTCCCCTTTTCTATTTTTTCTCTTTTTGTTCACAAAAGGCTTTGTAAAATAAAATGAGAAGAAAAAGGGTTATTTTGAGTCTCTGTAGTTTGTATTCCTGGTTGCACTTTTTAGCACTAGTTTTTCAGTTGCAATACACAATGCAGTGACACCAAGTGGTCAAATATTATACACTGTCCCTTTAAAAGTATGATACATAAATAAGTACCTCTTTTTGAATATGTGTATAGCAAAAAACAATTGTGTGTCATATATCCTGTTTTTATTTCAAACATGTTAACATTAAATATACATTTTCACACATTTTTCATAATTTCATCGTAAATTTTCGTTTTGTTTTATAACAGCTAGGAAAATAATAAGCAAAACAAAAGTCATATAATGTACATTTTGAACGATATCGGAACGAATTGGAACACCAACAAATGATATTTTGGATATGATTTACAACCTTTTTAATCTAAAAATAAGTGTCCACTTCAGTGGGACACACAGAATGTGAAAGAAAGTTCCTTTATCATTTCCGGCACGCTAACAACATAAACATTAAAGGGACAGTGTGTAATATTGAATGTTTCCTAAAAATAAAAGAAACACTTCAAAAGAAAAACAAAAAAAAACAAGGTGAATTCAAATAAAATAATAAGTGAAAAATACATGAAGTATAATTTAATGGTCAAATTTTAATACTCATAAAGGTCAAGAAATTTGCTTTCATTTAACACAATCCAAACCTCATCTAAAGGGAGCTGACATCATTGTCAGCCATCTTGCTGTCACGGTTCTTTCTTTCTCTCTTTTCCTCTTTTTCTCTTTCTCTCTTTTTTTCTTTCTTTCTTTTTTTCGTTGTATGTGAAAGGTTGGTCCAAAAAAAAAGAAGAAAATGGTGCGGTTTGGTCACTTTGTGTAGTTTGTTTTCTTTCCCTGTGCTTTTTAGTACTCGTTTTCAGTTGCACTACAGAATACAATGACATCTAGTGGTCAAATAACACACACTATCCCTTTAAGGATAATTTATTTATTCATTAACCTTCGTTGCTGGCACAATCAAGACAGACAGAAATTAAACCCTGATTGTTTTCTTAATCCTAAAGATAAACATTAACGAATATATATACTGTATATATATATATATATATATATATATATATATATATATATATATATATATATATATATATATATATGAAATGCAATCTGAATTTTCCAGTATTCAGACAAAAAGAAATAATCAAACTGTCAAAATAATTGTAACTCATTATCATTCAGAATGATCATTGACAGGTAAGTGTGAACTACGTTCTCACATAATTATTATTTCAATCATCTGTACAGTAAGACTCAAACCACATAGTTCAATTTGTGATGCAGACCCGCGTAGTTCAAGATTGAGTCCAATGAGACGCTACAAAGTTTTATACTTTATTTGGTGAGCCCGTTGATGTTCTCCGGCACCAGACCTTCCATGACAGCACGTTTCGACTCCAAGATCTACACAATTGTCCGACAAGAATTCTTAAATGAAGCATGCATCATATTTAATTTTTTAAATATGTGCCTCGTTTACCTGGAAGTTGGCACTGAGGCCGATGATGCTCTGCATGTTTGTACTGTAATAGCCCAGCACGTATTGGCCGCCGAGTAGAGGGATGTCGTCTTTATCAATGGAGATCTAATAACCCAAAACAAAATGAAATAAAAAAACAAAATAAATAAATGCCTCACAGACATTGGAACTTGAATAACATGACTACATGCGGAAATTCTGCTTTTTATAATGTGCAGCATAAGATAAGTCAAGGTTTTCTATTATGATCTTGATCCTCCACTGTATTATATACCCACATTTTTTTTACATTAAGTTACTTTTCTTTGAAGAAAGTGTGGATTTTGTTTTTTTGATGTTTGCACTTGATTCTATTTCAATCCCACTGTATTTTAAAAAATACGTGATATTTTTTCAGTAGGTTCAACTAGGCCACGTGTGTCAAACTCATGGCCCGCAGGCCAAACGTGGCCTACCCCATAATTTTGCTGGTGTCTTGCAGTTTTATCTTACTAAAAATAAGTCTCAGACGCACTGTTAAAGGCATGTGTTAAACTCTTGGCCTACTGGCCAAAAGTGGCCAGATACGTTATTCGATGTGGCCCTGATAAAGTTAAAACTTATATGAACTCTATGTTGGCAGAATTAAACAAATAAAAACAAGCATTAAGGTAAATAAAATTTATTAGCATTGGTGATGGCCCAAACACCACTCGCCCCGGCTGGGCTCCCGGCCACACTGCGCGCCCCGTGTGTCTAGTTAACTTTAGTCACACAGGAAACAGATAAATACACCGGAAATGCAACTTCAAAATAAAAGAGTACAAAACTGATAAACGTACAAAAGATGCAATTAGACTGATTATTGAACCGTTACTTCATGTGTGTGTGAAAGATTGTTTTTATATTTAGGAATATAAAAACAAGTTATATTCAGACAGTGAATTCTGAGAAATGTTACAACCAAAACGACCAACCTATCAGGCCCTTGAGAAGTACAAGACAAAAATTAGCCAAACGACCTGCAGTGATAATGTCCACTTGATGTTGCCAAAGCCAGGCGCCACTCGCGAAACACCCACTGTAGCTGTATTTGATGACTCCTATTATTTAACCAGAAAACAATGTGAAAACACCTCCCCAATAATATTTTAAGTAAAATAAAATTCACGGACTCGCTATTTAAGGCAATACAAAAAATACAAAATTAAGAAAAATATCACTTGGGTGTCTTTGAAGAAGTTTAAAGAACCTTTAGTTCTTTTCTATAATAGATTCTAAACATAACAATGAAGTGCCCGAATTTTTGGAAACATTTTCAAAATAGAATAAACACTACCAGAGAATAAAGTGACAGTGTGAAATATTTAGTGCCTCCTAGTGGTACAAAAACTTTCATTCAGTAAAATTAAAAAAAAATGATTTTAATACAAGGCAAATATAAATGAAATATACCCAGATATTTTTCAAAAAAAATAAAATTACCATAGGTCGAGAAATGTGTACAGTATTTCTCTTGCATAATGTAGGGTCGCCGCCATGTTTGTCTGGCAACTTTCTGCTTAACTGTGCTCATGTGATCTGGTTTTCATTCACATTAAACAACAGTGCCATCTAGTGGTCCTATATTACACACTGGGGCTTTAGATAATAGAAAAGGGAAACATATTGAGGAAAAAAATCCTCAATAATCGTTTTACAATCAAATTTTACACCTATGAATTATGATTTAATTGTGAGCCTCCAAAAACCCCCAGCCCTCCAGCTAAGGCAAACTTTTTATGCAATTAATTTAATGGGCCGGCCCCTGGTGTTATAGTTTTTCTACTATGTGGCCCCAGAGCTAAAATTAGTTGTACACCCCTGCACTAGACTAAAGGCGTAATTTTCAACATTTAATCATTCCGGCCCTTGACTTTGAGCCATTTCTTTCATTTGGCCCTCTACCTATTTGATTTAAATTATCTTATGCTACATGCTAAATGCAAACACATTACCTGTATAACTTCATCAATCTCTGGTAAATCGCCCTCTCGAACCCACACAAAAGTCTCGTAGTCGCTCGAGCTCTTGAAGCCAACCTTCGCACAATATTGGTTTATTATTACCTGTATCTATGTTTTATTTACCCCAGGGATGCACCTTATAGAGGCCAATCCAGTCCCACGTTGATGATAGGAAGTCCTCCTCGACAGTGTAGTTCAGTAGAGCGTCCTGATCGGCACTCCAGATGCCCTCAGGAGATACGTGAACCAGTGGCGTGTCGAAGTGTTTCCTCAGCTTAGGCGTTCACAATAAAACAAAAAACAAAACAAAAATCATAAGCAGAGAGAGAGAGAGAGAGAGAGAGAGAGAGAGAGAGAGAGAAAGAGAGAGAGAGAGATGGAGAGAGAGAAGGAATATAGAAATAGACAGAGAAAGATAGAAAAGGAGAAACAGAAAGAGAGAGAGAAAGAGAGAGGAAGGGACAGAGAAAAAGACAAAGACAGAAAAAGGAATAAAGAGAGAGAAAGAAGGATTAAAAGCCTTGGCGGGCCTGATCCGGCTCACGGGTCGCATGTTTGACACCTCTGTGCTACGGATTTTTCGTCTCTCACCTCCAGGCTGAAACTGGCAATGACAGGCTTGTGGTCGCTAACACCGTAGCTCATGTCACTGGTGTATTTATCCTGAGTGACCACAAGGGGGTACTCATCCAAGCTGTCGTCCGTGGCGATTGACAGCTTGTCGTCGTCTTCCTCCGATGGGGAGTTTTTGGGTTTGATGCGCCACAGGATGCGGTCCGTCCATGCGGGCTTCCTTTTCTTGCCGCTATACAACCCGTGACAAGATCCAAGCTCGTTGTTAGTTTGTTAACCAAAACACTTACCTTCTTGACTACGCTAAGCTAAGGTAAAGATAAGATGTGGCCTGAAAAAATCCAGCCCGACCCGGCACAGGCCCGCAGGCATTTAAGGCTGACTCCGCCCGAACCCAACCAATTCACTTTATTTGCAGGATTGAGACCGAAGCAAACCCCAAATTCCATATTTTATTTTTGAGGACTCGGGAGAAGTCTGTAATTTTAACAGTTTGAAAATTGGGTCCTAAAACACAGCAGCAGTACGTTCTTAAACATCTAGTGTGATACTTTAAGAGAGAAGAAGCAGAGAGACAAAGAAAAACATTGAAAGTCGATAATCATAATAAAAACAAACAAAAATAGTCAGCGAGAGAGAAACCCAGCTGTTTCACATTTTAGGCCCGACTCGAGTCCTAATACGGGTCTTGGATTCAGGTTTGGGCTTAAGATTTTACAGGGATAAAGATATTTAGTCTTTCGCTTAGGGAGATTTACAGACATAGTGTCCTTCCCCACAGGAAAAGTTACTTTGAAGTTTACATAGTTTTCATTTTTGTTTTGAAGGAGACTTTTAAAAAGGATGTGACTTCAGATTTAGAGCCGTATTGGTTAAGTATTTATCAAATGTTTTCACTTGACACAGAGCATACCTGCCAACACTACTGTTTTACATGTATACTACCTGTGTTGGGAATAACGCCGTTCAAATAACGCAGTTAAGCAACAGCGTTATTTTTTTCCAGGAACGTGGTAATCTAACTAATTCAACGCTGTTTTTGTTACTGACGGACAAACGCGGTGATTTACTTTAGATCAGTGGTTCCCAAAGTGGGCGGATCTGAGGGGGCGGTGAGGAAGAATGGGGCGTCAGTCCAAAGTCGAAGTCAGAAGTTTATACGGAGTGCGGTTGTGAAACCGCAAAGCACTGCGTTTTCTTTCAAGGTTTTGTAGCGAGTGATGGAGTTTTGACCAACCACAATTGTGACAGTTCGAGTTTTAAAAGCGCCGACCAATCAGAGGCAAGTTTTAATAATTGCACAAGCCAATAAACGTGATTCAAAGTTGGCAAGCACCACACTGCCATATCCACTGTGTGAGCTCATTAAGTGTCATGGCGGACTCAACAGAGTCAATACACGAGAAGGAAACGAAGCTTGCACAGAAGAAGGGCGTTACCTATTTGGGCCTATTTTGGTTTTGATGAAGCGGACTTGGAACAGAAAAAAACGCCCGTTGCAGAATTTGCTTTCGCGTAGTCGCTAGGTCCAGAGGAAACACAATTCATTTGTACCAGTACCTTAAAAGTTATCACAGCATGTAAAAAGGATTACAAGTAAAAGACGAAGAAGGTGCATCTACAAGTGGACTGGGAGGTGAACAAACTTCCAAAACAGCATTTGCGACCTTGACACAGTACGAAAAAAGTTTGCAAAGGCACGAAGGAATAACCAATGCTGTGATTCTAGCTAAAAATGTCTAATAGTGTCCAACCCCAAAACCCGCCAGGAATACACGGGGGAGCCAAGGGTGCGCCAACCTGCAAAAGTTTGGGAACCATTGCTTTAGAATCTAAAGCAATGGTTCCCAAACTTATCAAAAGTTTAGATAAGGCGGTTTCCACTCGCCTCTGAGAATATTTAGGTTCACGTCTTTTCACCTTTCAAAATAGCGCCGACCATATAGTTAGATAGCGATTACGAATATAGTATTTACTAATGCAGCAAAAGAAAAGGCAAATGATGGTAGATACATGAGAAATTTAAGATCCCCGACTCGTGTCGTTCATGAACATAATGTCTTTATGAACCGGCTCTTAAAAGTGGGAGCTGGCTACCTGTCAATCGAGAGCCTGTTCCCTTCGATACGCTATATTTCTCTTGTCAAAATTATTTTTTTTAGGGATTCTGTGCTGATGGCCTTAAATTTGTTAAGAATAGAAAGGTTAAAATTGTTTGGGATGTAATATTTTTTGTAATAATAATACAGTGGAACCTCGGTTTTCGAACGCCTCTCAGTTCGAACAAATCGGTTCTCGACCAAAAATTTTGAGAAATTCTTGCTTCGCTTTTCGTTCAAAAAATCGTAGTTCGGACGCCGGTACGCTAGGGGCGATGCTGAGCGGCGTACGGGTGTAGATTGCCCCACCCCTCGTGAAGAACTGTTGTCACGTGACCGCGCACTTCTTTTTGCTTTCGTTTTTAATATCGGTGAACGGAGTGTTTTAACCCCTAATTATGCCTCGGAAGAAGGTCGGTGCAAGCAGCAAAGTTGCTACAGGTAAAAAAAGAAGAGTAGTGCGTACAACTATTGCATTTAAGAAAGAAATAATAGCAAAATATGAAGAAGATGTGCGAGTTTCCCTTCTTTCGAGGGAATAGAGCATGGCTTCTGCAGCCCACCACAAAGGTAAGAAATCCTATTCATAAATCTTTTCTTTATTCTTTAACCGCTCACCACTTGTTGTGGAGACCCCGGTGCTAAATGACGTGTAAACAACCTGATTTTTTTAATTTTTACACGTTCATGTTAGCGTAATCTAACGCGAACATACGATTAGCCTGGGTTAGCTTCATGTTTACGTCCATGGTAAGCCTTCAAGGATTTGGTAGGGATTAAAATGATTTTACATTACTTTTAATGGCAAAAACGATTTTCGGTGATAGACCAAATCGGTTTTCGAACAGGATTCTGCAACGGATTATGGTCGAGAACCGAGGTTCCACTGTACATAATAAATAGTAATATAAGGATTAAGCAACCTGAAGAGCCATTTGGGAGCAAAACCGAGAAAAAAGTCGGAATTACAATCATTACAATAGAGCATCCATCCATTATCTGCACTGCTTTTTCTCTGTAGGGTCACGGGGGTGCTGGAGCCCATCCCAGCTATCTTCAGTCGGCTGGGGACAACCTGAACTGGTTGCAGGGCATACAGAGACAGACAACTCACTCACTCATTCACACCTAGGGAAGATTCTAACTGGCCAATTAACCTGACAAAGGTCTTTGGAATGTGGGCAGAAACCGGAGAGCCCGGAGGAAACCCAGCCTAGCACGGAGAGAACATGCAAACTCCGCACCGGAAGGCTGGCAGCTGGATTTGAACCCATGACCTCAGAACTGTGCACAACAGACCAGTCAATCTAAATTGAATGTCTCATTATCTCATCTCATTAGCTGCAACCGCTTATCCTCAGTAGGGTCGCGGGGGTGCTGGAGCCCATCCCAGCAATCATTGGGCAGTGGGCAGGGGACACTCAAATGAACATTCTTATTAAGACGGGGGCTTCAATTTATCTTTATAAGGGCCTCAAATGGCCCTGGGCTGCTAGTTCGAAGCTCATTAAAAATGTAGGTTCACTCTTGAGACACTTTATGATAAAAACCCACACAACAAAACATAATTACCCTGAACGTTGGCCAAGCTCACAGAACAATTTTATTGGGTGAGCGGTAAGGTTGGGTGAAGCTAGGCACACACACCATGCTCCCCTTTCTCTCACACACGCCCACTGCGCTGAAGGAATATACATCAATAAACTTTTCGTTTGCAGTTTTTTGTGACATATTTTAAAAAAACAACTCTGCTTGGACCTTGCATTGAAACCAACAGTAAATGTAGGAGAGAGACAGGTTTAAAGTGGTATATTTGTTGATACGGGACACAAGCTAACGCATCATTGTTATCATTTTATCCAAATGGTATGATATAATGAAATTGCGTGTTTAATTGCTGTTAAAGATGTCGGAAAAAATTGTTAATACGTCATAATTATTATTATTATTATTATATTGTCAGATATAACAAAATTGTGAATGTGCTTAATTGCTGTTAAAATTGTCGAGAAAAATTGTTCATACCTCACATTGTTTATTTGCTGTCAATAGTGTCAATAAAATCGTTCAAACCATTTAACGTCACACAGAGAAATAAAATGTGCTAAAAAAAATTTGCTTGTGTCTGGAAAGTGGGTTTGGCGGTTTTGGTGATTTTGACTTCAAAAATTTGGTATGGCTCGCTCTCTCAAAAACATGAAAATATTTTCCTATTATGGCTTTTTAGGTCAAAAATGTTCCTGAACCCTGTTTTACAGATTGGAGGATTTAAACCAACAATTGTGGAATGAGACAATTTTTGTCACCAGTTTCTAAAGGGATGGAGGTTTGTCATGGAGACACCCACCTGGGCGTGTCTACTAGCCGAATTGAGAGCAGTGCCCAGGTAAGTGAGATGAACAGGAAAAGGAGCGTGGTGCTGCAGTGCTGTGAGGGTCTGGGCCTAAAAATGGTTAGGGGCAGCGCTGCAGAGCTAAGGCTTAGTAGACACACACGCAAAAATAATGACATCACAATGAAATCTCTCAGGGGTATACACTGTAAGTGACAATAACGCTTTTGAATGTAATAAACAAAACAAAATTGAAGTCACTATTACCTGCAGGTAATTATGACCATTTTCTTGAATTTTTACATCTTGTGTGTCTTACCCAAGGTCGTAGGCGTCGGAGTTACGGCTGAACTTGTAGGTTGGCTTGAAGTTCAGCGGTCCTTCCTCAAATTCCTGCAGGAAGGCCTCGTTTTTTTTCATTGTGAGCAGCTGTATGAACAGGAAATCAAGAGTGTAAAAAGTGACACTATCTTGATATTAAAATCATCAAATCATGTTACAATATCAAAAGCAGCGCAGCTCTTAGAAAGTCAGGTTGTATTTTATTTGTGCTACTAACCTCTAGTGCAGGGCTGTCAAACTCATTTTAGCTCATTGGTTACATTTTAGAAAAAAACACTCTCCCGGGGGCCAGACTTGTAAATCAATGGCATAAAATGTTTGCCTTAGCTGTTGGGCTGGGGATCTTTTGGAGGCACACAATGAAATTATAATTATGATTCAGGGGCGTAAGATTCAATAATAAAACGATTCCTTTTTTTCCCAAATTTTTTTTGTTCACAAAGATTGTCCTTACCCATAGTGTTAATCAGCTGTCTAATTGTAAAAAAAGAAAAACAACAATTTAATTAATTATCACAACTTGTTTTAAGGGTACTGTCTGGAAGTTGGAAAGGTTCTACCCGCTAGCGCCATCTTCTGGCTCAAATGATCATTGCAGCCTCTGTCAAGCTCCTTTTGTGGCGCATGCAAGTATGTGCATTTTTTAGATGCACTTCAATAAACCTTTTTTTTTGGGGGGGGGGGGGTTGAGTTGGTGTTTAAATCGTATTTGAAAAAGAACTTTTCTTACTTTTCCTACTTTTTTACTTTCTTGCACTGACAAAAAACTGCAGTGACTGAAAATTCAATATAGAAACATTTCAGCTGATTTCACTCACGAGCAGAACTTATACAAATATACCTGTTGCAATGACAGAAAATGATCAAACGATGTCAAAACATTTGAATTGAATACTGTGTTTTAATTCAAGAACACTGATTTAAATTATCTGGCAAATACTGGGTGAATTTGGGGTGGTCAGGGGTTATTTCGCATATGAGCATAAAAGGTCACTGAGACAACTTTTCCCCAAGGGGCCAGCAAGACCGAGGACATGAGCAGATGCCTATGTAACTACAATTGAGTTTGAAAGAAGCTAGCGAGCGGACAAGAGGCCTGGCTACACAGGAACAAACCGTGGCCCGCAGTAAAACAAAAAGGTTATGACCCAGCTTAACAAGCGACAAGAGAACCTTGCTGAGGAGACTGGTGGGACCCAGCCTGTGACCTCAAAGAAGCTACCAGCCTTCAACCATGGCTTCCACATATTGCATCCCATGGTCCTATTCACGGCCGGGTCTCCACTCTTAAGGATTCCTCATCATTCTACTGCCAAGGACATCAAAACTGGGCAGGTACCATCATAGAATCTAGACCAAACTCCATATCATGGTGCTAGGTTTTGATTGGTGTGACTTAAAGGTGGAATTCTATCAAATTACAATAACGTAATAACTGGTGAAGGTTATTTTTGTAACTAAATAGTTCCAGCTAAGATCTAAACTCCTATCTTTCTTTGTTTTATTTTCTTACTCTTGTTTTGTTTTGTGTTGTATTTAAGATTTTTCTGTAGATGATTGGTAAAAGTCCATAAATCCGAAAGTGTGTGTGTCTTGGTTAAAGTATATTGAACTTTCAAAAACGGTTAAAAAAGAATTAACTCAAAGTTGTGTGTTTCCACCCAACAGAATAACTAAAAATGTTTTTTCATCCGTTTTCCCGATATAATGGTCTAAAAACGTATGCGGTGCTCTAAAAAGGTGAAATGAGTTTGAAAAGAATAAACTCGGCTTTTTATCTTAAGTGGTCAATCGGTTATTTGTAAAAATAATTTATTGACCAGCCAAATTTCCCTACATTTTTAATCCAATAATAAATATCAGGGTTTAGTAGCACATGTTGTGGTTAGAAGACACATTCACACACCACACTGTTTGCATGTGTCACCTGGTCTTTGCTCCAAAGCAGGTTCAGACGTCCACCATTAATTGAGGAGCGCACAAAGTGAAGGCCATGGTCAGCGATGCGAAAGTTCAAGTCTCCAAACCAGAACACCAGCCTGGATATTGTAATACAATAGTCAAGTCATGTTTATTTGTTTAGCCCTTAATCACAAGCAGTGTCAAAGGGTTACACAGACCACCATTGACAAAACATCTTAGCCTAGCAACAAGAGTATCTCTTTTAGGGTCCAACTGTGGAATGTACTCCGCAACGGATTTGACATGTGCCTGGTGAGTCAGCGTTTGAAGTTGTGATTACTACTAACTCATTTTGTCTTATGTAACACTCTGTAGTTTTGTCCCATACTGTAATAATCACTGCAAGCGCTACTAACATTGATTAATCTGAGTTGGAACACACAGAAATAGAAGGTTTTCATCCAAGCCTGAATTTGTTTTGTGCAATCAAATGTAGATTAATGTAGAATGGGTTTAGCAGGAAAACAGGTGAGACAATAGCCTGAAATCTTACCTAGAACCTGTTCAAATGTGATAACATATCTGAAAAACTTGTATTTTACTAATTTTTTCAAATGGTAGGTCTAGGTGTTTCCAAAAGAGACCATTTGTTGACGAGCAGTTCACTGCTCTAAAAACTACGCATTCGTGTATTTTAGTTTGGCCAATTTTTAGACATTGTGAAAGAGTTGTATATGTCTTATATGCCTTTCCAGAAATCAATCACACTTGCATGTAATAACGGTGCGTAAAGATGATTCCCGATTGGCTTTGCACACATTAAATTTTCGTTTTGATTTGAATACACACCGTAAATGTGTACTTTTTTGTTGGGAATTTCATTGGCTAACCAAATATCAATCCAAAATTAAATCGGTTACTATTGGCCAAAGCTGAATTGGTCATGAGGTTTTTTTTTTTCAATACAAGTACTCATAGGTTGTCACAGGCTAAGGACCGCGAAAATAAAACTTGCAGTTGGCTTACAATGGTTTCAACCAAAACGTCAAAGGCTAATGGATATGAATGAATATTATGAAGAGTCTATGTAAAGGGGAGCAATGGAGCCAAAAAGAAAGATTACAACGAAGATCACTAAACAGTGCAGGAATGCTTTTAACCTGATTTTTTTCATCTGTCAGTATTATGGTGTGTTTTGGAGTAAAGATTTTACATGGTTATATTCACTGGACTTTTGTAAATCTAACCACACAAATTGTGTCATGACTAGAAGTTCCCAGCACTTTTGGGGAGCTATCCCGTTTTTATAGTTTTCAGGGCTCTTGTTTCAGACTGATCGTGATGTTTATGTGATGAGTATATTTTGGAATGGTCCTCGTGTCTTGAATCCCAAAGGTTTAAGCTTTCCAATGATATGTGACATGACATATTTCAGTAACTGGTGGCATTGGCGGGCCGTCGGAACGTTAAGGACATCAATTTTCCTCACATGACTGTCTCTTCCAGGAAATGTGCCACTCACCCTAGCCACAGGCCAGCTCTTGCATAGGCTTTCTAGATATTCAGCAGAAACAAGTCACCAACTTGAAGATTACTTCGAGAAACAGTCAAATTTTGTAGTGACGGCAGGTACTGTAGCCTCCGGCGGGTCCATCTACGTACCGCAATGCTTATCCTCACTAGATTTGTGAGGGTGCTCAAGCCCATCCCAGCCGCCTTCGGGCAGTGGGCAGGGGACATCCTGAACTGGTTGCAAGCCAATTGCAGGGCACACAGAGATATACAACCGTTTACTCGTTCATTCATACCTAGGGGCAATTCATAGTAATCAATTGATGTGTCATGCATGTCTTTGAAATGTGGAAACCCACACACGCACAGGGAGAACATGCAGACTACGCACAGGGAGGTCAGTGGCTGGATTTGAACCTGTGACCTCTGAACACAAAGCTCAAATAAACACCACATATTTGCACTTGAAATCAAAATTAGAAAACAACATGTAATAAATGTAAATGTCATAATTAATGGCTCAACAGTTAATGATTTTTTATCTGTCTAAATCCTCGTACTACAACACTTTTTTTTTTTACAAAATGACTAAAGGCATTTCACCCAAAAATCATTTTTTAGAAAAGCACTAATCAAAATTATAGAACACACTGATCAAAATCAGAGAACAACAATGACTTTGGCATGGAAAAAATCAGAAGATTACTACAGTCAGCAATTTTCAAGAAGCGTATATGCCTCTTGTGTGAATTAATTTAGCACATCTGCGGCCACAGGATAAGACTAGTCTCCCACACTGCTCTGCTGCGATTTTGGTCCATTCTTCTTCCAGCCTCCTCCTCAGTTTGGTCATTGTAGTGGGTTTCTTGACCATATCTTTGTCACAAAGGAATTTCCAGAGGTTTTCTATTGGATTCAGATCAGGACTCTGGGGTGGCCATGCCATTATTATTTTTTTTTCACCTTCAATAAAATTCTTTACCCATTTATTTTGTTGTGTGACATCCTGCATTGTCCTGCATGAAGACTGCACGCTGATTGGGCGATGGGCGCAAGTAAGGAACCATGTGCTGTCAAAGGTTTGGATACACGTTAACATTCACTCAGCCATGTAGCTCCACCAGAGGCCCAACTCTTGCAGCAGAAAATATGCCCCAAACCATGACACTTGCTCCTTCATCTTTCACTGACTTTTTCTTACACACTTTGGGTTTAATCTTTCTCCAATGTGTTGCCTAAAATAATTCTTACCATCAGACCCAGTTCTCCTCTGCCCACACAACATTCTCCTAAGCAAAGCTCAGTGTATCTTTTTTATTTTTTTTGTGTGCAAATGAGAGGTTTGATTAGTGCAATATAGGCCTCCAGTCCAAATGCTCTCACACGACGAGACAATGTTTGGCTAAAACAGATCATGACCATGTTCAGCTTCTGAATTGGTAAGCAATTCCAGCTGCAGTGTGGAACTGACTACCCATTGACATCCTGCGTAGAGACCAGGCCTCTCTTGCATTTGTCTTCTGTGGCCGATCAGCCTTCTTGGGCGACTTGAATGAGTTGGTAGTTTTGTAAATATTCTACATTCTTGAAATCATGGATTTGGAACAATCAACTTGTCTTGCTATGGCTGATGAGGTCATCCTTTTCGTTTTCAACTGGACAACCTGCTGCCAGAGCTTTCAGTCACTTTAGAAAGGCCCACCGCCTTGCAAAGTCAGTGAAACTGGCAGTTAGAATGCTAGTTAATAGGGGTTGACAGATATTCAATAAACATTCAACTCCATGTGTTGGATTAGCACCATTAAATGTTAGCACCTGAAAGTATACTCTAACTTTGATCAGCGCATTTTTTGCATAATACAGGTTTTTGATTTGAAGACCTTGTCCATTTTGTAAAACGGTGTTGGAGTACCAAATGTACAACCAAATGTCCTTAAACAGTTGAGCAATAAAGATGGGGTTTTTTTCAAAATGATTTTTTTTTATTAGTTGTGCTGTAATTTTGTTCTCAAGTGTCTGTACACCACTTCTTAAATGATCAACTTTCTTTCTTTAAGATTTTTTTTTACATTCTGATTCAAACAAAACTTGCAGATTGGCACGGAGAGGGCACAGTCTCAAAGTGATGTGTATGTCGTGCCATTCCAATTTAAAATTGACTAGTTATTCTACATTTAACGCAACGAGATTGCTTTCGATGGAGTATTGATGGATCCTTGTGCTTTGGTGGAGGTGTTTTGACTAACTTGTGGTCCAAAACATGCCGTGCGTCATCCACGTCAAACTCTTGTGTTTCCAAGATGTGCTCGAACTCGTCCACACGTTGTAAAGCGTGGCTCATGTGTGCCGCCAGGTGGCAGTTGAGGAAGCACACCTTGTGGCCGTAGAAGGAAAAGCGCACCGACACTGCACCTTTGTTACCCTACAAAAATTAATATCAACATCAGTTTTAATTGAAATCATTTTTTAAGTTTATGACTCAATACCCAGTATCCGAAGATCCCCGTGCGGGTGTACGTGCTGTGGATGTCTCTGATGTAAGGCAAGTGAGACTGTTTAGCGAACACCAACAGCAGCAAACCTTGCATTCTCACTGACGCCACCTGTAGGGACAGGCATAGAATGCGCACAAAAACAGGGATGAGAATGTAATTATTCTGTCCCCCAGGAAGAGCCTATTTGAAGTTTCCTTAGTTTGTTTTCCGTATTTATGTTGAGGCAGACTCTCATGCAGAAGGATGTCACAAAATAGAAACATTACTTCAATTCAGTAGTAAGACATTCTCATTGACACTAGAAGTGAGCGTCAACAAGAGAAATAAAATATAATTCATTGCACAGTATTTTGAATATAAGGTCTCAATTGCCATAGTGACCACAGATTTAGAGTTTTTTAGGAACCGTAATATGCTTTCAATTGTGGTTGCAGTTTGTTGCTCTCTGCAGGGTGAGCTGTTTTATGTGGTTGTGTACATTTGTGGTGTTTCCACAGAAGCAGACCACTTTACCACACAAATTACACCTGGCATTGTATTTTGCTCTATTTGGAAAAAGGTCCACATATCACTGTGCTTTGTGTTTGCCTCTGTCATTTTTAGCCTCTGATAGAGGTGCGTGCGTGAGTTTGCTCTCTTTTGCCTGTAATACAGAATGACGAAGCAGGCCAGGCTTGGAGAGGTGCTAAAGATGTGCCTGTCAGTCACAACTTGGGCATAAACGTGCCAAGGGCATTGGGTGAATCAGAGAAGGGCTGCGCTATCCATTTAGAAAAGCAGCGCTTTAGGGAAATTGGTAGAGGAACAAAATATTGAAGAGTTCCGATACTGCTAAATTGTGTAAAACACACACACACAAGAAGAGTAGAATAGTAGTCCAGGGGTCACCAACATGGTGCCCATGGGAAATGGCCCCTTAAGAAGACCTGAGTAGGCCACAGACTGGTTTTGAAAAATCATAGACCAGATCAGTGTCTTTGAATGGGCGAAGAATTCTTCTGAGATTATTTTTAGAATTTGCCTATACTTCATAACTATATCACACAAGGCAGATGATTTAGTGCAGGGATGGGCAAACTGTGGCCCTTGGGCCACATGAGGTCCATCGGCCTTTTTAATGTAACCTACCAATTGATAAAAATATAATGATAATAAGTATAAATATGGTAAAAAGAAATAATCGCAAACAATTTACTACCAAAAACAAACGTGTTGATTTGTTGCCACACTTCTTTATAGTGTTCTCGAAATTCAAATAGCTATCTACATTTTTCCTCACTTGTCTTTTTTCATGGAACATCTATTTCATAAAGATATTCATCAGATTTGATGAAAAAAAAATTGGGGCTTGCAATTTTTTCAGTTTTTAACGCATACTATCACGTTTTCTACACAATGTATTGCTTTAATTCTGAGTATTTCCAAATCAATTTAAAATAAATGGTCTAATTATAGACAAAAATAAAAGCAAAGTACAGGTAGATGTCGGCATACTTATCTATTCATAAATGCATATTGTCACTACTATTCTAAAAAGATTTGGGCCTTTTTTTTTAAACAGGTGAAATGGAAAAATTGCCAAAAAATGAGAATAATCATTTTGAAATAGCAGCAATGGTTTGCGAAAATTTGGACATGACTACATTATTTACATACTACATATTATACTACATTATCTTTTCCTCATATACTGCCAAGGGATCGTATTGCAGACTTTATTGGAAGATACAAATAATCAAATGAATATGTTTTTCCATCATCCCCCTTCTGCCAAATTATTAAACTGAGCACAACCTGCAAATTGAAAAGTTTTCTATGCATGCTTTGGTGTTTAGGTGAGCCTGTTTTAGTCAAGTCATGTTTTTTTTATAACCCCGAATAACAAGAAGTCTCAAAGGGCTGTAATTACTACAGACTATTACAGACTACTGACTATTATTACACCATACCCTGATCTGAAACCTACATGAGGGCAAGGAAAAACTCAAAAACTCAGCATGAGGTGAATAAAGAAACCTTGAGAAGGGACCGCACGTGAGGTATTCCCCCTTCGAGAATGACAGGGATGCAATGGACGTTGCATTACACAATTACAACCTGGTAATAACATATTATTAACATAGTAATAACATCATAATAATTTGCTCCTTTAGATATGCTTATCAAAATGGTAGCTCTCAATTTAAAAATTGTTGGTGACTTCAGCAACTAGTAATATTTATTTACCTTCACAAAGCCCCGAGGCGCCAACGTGTCCATGAAGACGTGACTCCATGAATCCTCCACGACCAAGTCTGAAATGAAGCGGACGGGTGTGGCGCAAACTTCCTGCAGTCTGACACACGACAATACAGTTTCAAATCAGTTTTGTTGATTTCAAATCCGTGTTTTGACCAGCGGTGGTCCGTCAGGGCCTTAAAAGCCTTATCTGCTGGCCTTAAAATATCTGAATCATGTGATGTTAATTATATACTGTCCATCAAAACGTATTGAATAATTGCAAATTGTCTCAGCTTTCTTTTATTGCTTTTCCCCTGGTTGCGCTGCTTACAGATGTATGCTATTATATTAAAGCAAGTAACCAATCGCATTTCAACCATTTCTTGTTGCCAGGGTTAGCAATCTACCCAGAGGCCTTCGCAGTAAGCTCTGCAGCCCCTTCGGCATAAAATAGCTGATGATTAACCTTGTGGTCTAGATTTTGAGTTGGCAAGTCAAAGCCTGCCAGCAGGCCTTTGGAAAGGTTTGCGGTTTCACAAACTTTGAGTGGCTAAAGAGATGGTAACAGAAATATCACAATAAAAATGTTTCCATCAAACAAACTTTTTCAGCCTCATATGAAAAGAAAAGAAATACAACAGTAAAAGCTCAACTTTCAGCATTAGCTTTGATGGCAATAGAAAAGAACTTCTTAATGGAACTGAAACGCCCCGATAATCCGTACAACGGAGTCATTAAAATCTTCTTGAGGAAAGAAAGGGGGATGGATATTTTGCAAAAACACAAATGATTTTTTGGGGGTAGTAAACTGTGTCTGTATTCATAACTAACATGGCAATCGTATGAAATTATTCTTGATGTATTCTATATGTGTCACTGCTGTAGCTGCAATAAATGTTTTATAGCCATGAAAGAGTTGTTGAGGGTTGTATTGAGGCATCCTACTGAAGGCCTAGGTGTGAAATGCACGGCCCGACACTGGTTTACGCACAAAGTATTTTGAAATCAGTTTGATGTTGTTGTCTTTTGACACACATTGTTTCCATTTTGGACATTTGTTTGTTTTATCTCCATCGAGACACTGGTCTCCAACGCGGTGCCCGCAGGCACCAGGTAGCCCCTTAACGGCACCTGAGTAGCCTGTGGACTGGTTCTGAAAATAGCCCAGGGTTGGGCTCATATTGATTTTTCAGGAAATTTGTTTACAGTGTAAACTGTGTCAAATCAATTTCTCACCCGATCACATAAAGGTCAGTGGGTGGCTGGACGTCAAGCTGTAGCAGAGAAGAGACATCATTGGGTGGCTCCGCAGTAGCCACGTTCCATGTCACCATGTGCAACCTGTCAATATGATTGTTAGTTTTATCCGTTTTCAATATTTTGCATTTCCAGTAACAACTATTAACATTGCATCCAGTTGTAAATATTCTCACATCTCTTTATTATTTTATTTTTTGGAGAAAAAGTTATTTAACTGAAAGAGCTGTAAGTAACTTTGTTACTCTGTCGCTATCTTCTGGCTTGTGTCTTCATTGCAGCCTCAGTTGGCTCATTCATAATACCTGCATTTTTTCATCTTTCTTTGGGTTTGGGTCGGTGTTTGGATTCTATTAGAAGAAGGCCTTTATTACTTTCAAAATTTTCATGCTACACTGAGAAAAAGGAAAAAAAAACGGTGAAGACATGCATGACGTGCCTCTCCAGCACTCCCCCCAACCCCCATTCCTTGAACCTAATGTGATCCGCAGATAGACGCAGTGGAAAATAAAGCATAAGGGTTCTTTAAACTTTGTTAAAACATACTTAATGGAGAAAATATTAAACTTTCAACTTTTTAAGGACCCCTAAAATGACGCACCACACCTTTTAATAAGCTATATAGTGCATAAAAAACATTTTCAGGAGCAAATATATTTTTGGTGGTGCCAAAAAGGGCCCACAGGTTGTTGTTTGAATACCTGTGATTTGTAGTGTTTTAAGGTTGTTTTCAGGTTCTTTGTGCAATGAAATCTTAGTTTTGAAAAATTCAAGGCTGGAACAATAAGTCCTCGTTGTTGACAAAATCAGTAATAGAAAAAGTCAACAATGAATTGTATTGCCGACCGTTGTTGCCAGACATGTTTTTCCAACAGAGTGAGACAGCTTTACATGAATATATTCTCTGCTGAGGGTCGCTCATGCGAAATAGTGTCTTTATCTCAAGCAAAGTTTGGAAGCATTTTAGCCCAGATAAGGTAGAAAGACTACTTGCAAAGTTTGCAAAACAGACCTTGCGTATCATGGCAGTACCTCAGGGTGCAACGACATTTAAACTGAGAGTCAGACAGCAGATTGAAACAGAGTCTGACTCAACACGATGAGGTTCAAGTAACATTCATGCCAATGCGGTTTTAATGAAACTATTTTAGTTGTTATATTTTGTTGTTAAAGAGAGCTTGAGGAATATGCCAGACTGTGCCTGACAGAAAAACAAACGACAGTTGAAACATCGAAAACGACTAACGGCAGTTGTTAAAACCATTTGATTTCAAACTGGTAATAATTGATAAGTTCTTTTGTTACATATGTTGTAGTTGACAACTGAATGTCCTTCACAAAATGGACATGATATTGGTTGTATTTGCTATTTACAACGGTAGGGCGCCCGCTCAGAGACTGGGAGGTCGCTGGTTCAAGCCTCGGCCGAGTCATACCTAAGACTTACAACATTGGTACTCATTGCCTCCCTGCTTGGCGCTCGGCATTAAGGGTTGGAATTGGGGGGTTTGGTAACTTAATGACTCCCAACACAGCAGTTGGGTCTAAAATGGCGGCGCCCTGTTTGGCTGCGGCTGCATCAGCTCGCTACAGTTTAACTGTACGGGCCAGGTGTATCGACATTTCGTTCTGTGTGCATGGTTACAAAGAATGACAATAAAAGTAAATTATATTCTATTCTTCTATTTTACTACTGCTTATGAGCCTATTCTGAGTTTACAGAGATAGAAAATGTTTACTTGATTTATTATTTATTTGCCTATCCCTAAAAATGGACAGAGGTTCATTCATGGATTTATGTCTACTGACTGAGCACTGTGCCTAATTTGTTTTGAGTAATTAATTTCCGTATGAATCTGCAGTATGTTCAATAAATGATGTATTTTCCATTGTACTTGTTTGCCTTATATTTATCATGATCTACATATAATTAAATCAAATTAATGCTAAATTTAAGAAAAAATTAATAACTATCCAATGATTCGACTAATACTTTCCATAGTCGGTGACAAATAGAATAGTCGTTAGTTAAACCGTTGAAAAAGTTTAAATTTCATAACCTTTGATACATACCGTACACTTCAGACATTTTCACCTGAGAGTACATTACACTTTGTCGTCGATTTTAGGTTTTATATTTTGATCTGAAGCACGAGAGCGCGCAATTGGGCCTTGGCGGAGGTCCACCTGAAAGCGTTGGTGGGCAGCTGGAAGCGCGAGCACAATTGAAAAGCATCATCAAGCGTGCGAGACATCTCCTCGCTGGCCTCGTCGTCCGAACTCATGTCGTCGATCCGTCTCAGAAGTTGAACCAGCCTCTGGCGGAGAAAAATCCTAGAGGAAGACGTCGAAGAAACCGATGTGCCGCTTGCCACACTGTCTGAACGTAGCCGGGCCCGGCCTGCCAGTAATTCCATCTCCGCCGGGTAAGGTCACTTCCTGTTGTCTTCGGAAGTCAGCCGGGAAATAACCGTGGCGATGTGTCCTCCAGCGATTTTCGTTCATAATAAGAGAAACGGTGCGGGATTGCAGAAGGAGATTTGTGGGAGGAATGTGGAGGCCAGTGTAATAAGCGGGTTAGCTGGGAGGTCGCCATTCGGCAATCAAAGCCCGCCAACTAATGAGCGGACAATGGCATTAGGCTTCTTTTGGTCGCATTCCATTTTTCTAACTCAAGTAGGTGATGGGTCAACCCGCATGCCGACATTCTTGTCGGGATGAGAATGCAAGTGTTGCCTAGTTCAAATCCATTTCAATGGCTTTTGATTTCCATAGCATCTCGTTTTAAATGTACTTGCTTGGTATCTGGTTTCCAATGTTTCTATAGCGAACTAGCATCTCAATTAAAGATTATTTTTATGATCAATGAATCGTTGGATTTTTTTTTTTTCAATTAATCAATGAATGGGATTTTAAAAATCACATTTTTGATTTCCTCCTCTATATTGACATATTGAGGTTTTGCTCATTTGAAAAATAGTGCACAAAACAACAATGAATTATATAACATAAAGCAATAAAAAAAATCAGGTGTTTGTCGAATAGTCAAAATTACTGTCTGGAATTTGAATATTTTGTACTTCCTGAATCTAATTATAGCTTATATTATCATTGCAGCCTTTGTCAAGCTACTTGAGTGGCACATGCAAGTATGTGCATTTCATACATGCGCTCAAATAAACTAATATTTTTTCATCGTTTTGGGGGTTTGGGTTGGCATTTGGACTGTATTTGAAACAGTCCTTTTCTTTCACCATTAATATGCTACACTCACAGAAAACCGCGAGCACAAGCATGAAATCACTCTTTACCGCCCCGAACTGCCCACCCCATTTCCTTCGGCATAATGTGTTCCACGGTTATAACACCTTCAGTAAGAGTAATATAGAAGCAGAAAGGAGGGGTGAAAAAAATCTATAGGGTCTTTGAATTCAGTTGGGTATTGTTAACACATACTTTATAGAGAAAATATTTGTCTTTCATATTTTTAAGGACAACTCAAACGACGCACCCCACCTTTACCAAAATAAACCAAAATACATACAAATGTATGCTATACACCTGCAAGTATGTATGATACTTTTTCATGAAGCCCAAAAAAAGAGAGGCAACAACAGAGAAGAACAAGATCACTTGCGAGAACTTGCTCCCTCATATCTTTCAGATGTAATTTCCCCCTATGTTCCAGTCCGGAGCCTTCGCTCTGAAAAAGCTCGTAACTAGTGATCCCAAGAGCCAAGAAGAGATCGTTCTCCATTTGGGCCCCGGTACTGGGGAATGCTCTGGCCTCTGAGATTCGATCTTCAACCTCAGTGGAACTGTTTAAATCTAGGCTTAAAACATATTTATATTCTATAGCTTATAAATTACCTATATTTTATGTTGACAATATCTGTGTATTCTTTGTTATTGCAACATCCGTTGCAGCCATCCGTCGAAGTGGGATTACCTAATGTGCGGTCCCTTCTCAAGGTTTCTTCATTTTCCTCATGTTGAGGTTTTTAACTTTTTCCCGGCCCTCATGAAGGTTTTAGATCGGAGGATGGTGTAAAAATAGTCTGTATTTTGCCATAATATGTGATTTGTTGTCAGCCCTTTGAGACTTCTTGTGTTTAAGGGCTATGCAATTAAACATGATTTGACTTTGTTGGATCAAGACGACCTCATGCATCAAAATAGGTTCTCGAGGCACCCTCTAAGGAACCAAAGTGCTACTACAAGTTCGTCACCAGATCAACAAAATGTGATCTTGAGTCGGCTTCTGCTGTATCAAAGTGGTACTATGAACATGTCTCCTCAACAGTTCAACTCTATCCCATTATAACTACGAAATTTAATGCACTCTCATTTGCATTGAATTGACATGCTGAGTGATACATAAATCGCACTTCACAACGAATCAAGGATGGATTTTTTTTGCCAATGCTTTTACAAACATATTTTAATAAATTGTTGCAGCACTATCCTCAATTGCTATTGAAAGGAAAATATGTTCTGGTTTCTGTCCTGGCAACAAGGAGAAAAGCCCCACGGCCACTTCTGGTTTCTGTTATGGCGGTGGGGGGAAAATCCCAAGGCTATTTCCAGTTTCTGTCTTGGTGGCGAGCAAAAATGACTTTTAGCCATCCTGTCCCCATTGCTGCAGCTTCTGTGACCTTTCTTTTGTTTTTCTTTTTGGTCTTTCTGGCATCCGGCCCTAGAGGGGGAGGTAATGTTGTGATCTGGCACGGCACCTTCCCCCAGAGGGTGTCAACAAGGTTTGGAACTGGGCTCAAGTTTGTCCAATCCTTCCTCACAAAAATGTAAAATGAATTCAAATTTTTCAGCCTATGATACTTCATGGATCTTTGCTCATAATTTACATTAATGTATTTTTTAATGAATTAAGTTTTTTTTCAACCATAGGAGGCACTACATTATACACACTGCCCCTTTAAATAATGAATAAACGATTATATTGTCACCTTGTTTTACTTTCAAGATAATTATATATTTTTGTTTAGTCAATTGAAATAAATTCACTCATTTTTTTGTCACAAAAAGTCAAAACTCGTTTAATTAAGATGGTCTGATACTTTTTTTTTTAGTGAGCATGAGCCAACTGTTCTTTATTTCAATAAGAGAGTCACATGGAGAGACTTAAGTGAAGAGTTTGTAAGTGGATCAGAAAGGTGAAGAATGGCGGTTTTATTGTGCAAATTCGCCCCAAAGCTTCTTACGACCGAGATTGCAACATTGGTTTCTCACTTCATGAACCATAGGTTAAAAAAAAAAAAAAAAAAAAAAAAACATACCTGCATTTGTCTCTTCCTCCACTTGGGAACCTTGAGGCACTCATGTCGTCTCCTGCACAAAGAAACAATACACACACACACACACACACACACACACACACACACACACACACACACACACACACACACACACACACACACACACACATTCAGATAAATCTCCAAAGCGGTCACCATGGCAACAGTCAAAGCTGCACATGTCATTTGTGAAATGGATTTATTAATCAGCCAAAGTGTTATCACGAACAAATAAAGCAGAACTTACACAAATTAAGTTATGTGTTCAATAATTACTAAACATGCATCCATTGTTTCCATAATGTAAACGTCATTTTGAAACGATCTCTTTTAGGTTCTTGAGCTTCTGCTAGTGCACATAGCGGACCAAATGGGGACCGCCACATTATTTTATGTGTCCCCTGAGACAATAAATTAGTTGCATCGTGTCAAAGAATGACATGCAGTTTTAAACATGTCAACTGGATTTCACCAAAGCCAGGCGCTTCTTGTACACCCGCTGTAGCTGTATTTGCTGACTATCATTAACCAAACAGAAAACATTTAGGAAACTCATCCAGGTAATATTTTACTTAAAATGAATATAACGGATATTTCATTTAAGGCTATACAAAATATTTGAAATTAAAAGGAAAAAAAGAATGTGGGTTGTCTTTGCAGAAGTTAAAAAAAGCTTTTGCTCCTTTCTATAAAAGGTACGAAACCTAACACAAGAAGTTCCCAGCCAAACATCCATCCATCCATTATCTGCACTGCTTATCTTCAGTAGGGTCGTGGGGGTGCTGGAGCCCATCCCAGCTATCCCCGGGCAGGGGGCAGGGGACACCCTGAACTGGGAGCCAGCCAGTCGCAGAGCACACAGGGACAGACAACTCACTCACTCATTCACACCTAGGGACAATTTGGACCAGCCAATCAACCTGCCGTGCATATTTTTGGAATATGGGAGGAAACCGGAGTGCCCGGAGGAAACCCACGCAAGCACGGGGGGAACATGCAAACTCCACACAGGGATGTTTGATCTCATGAGCTCCGAACTGTGCCGCACACGTGCTAACCACTGCGTTGCCGTGCCCCCGAGCCAAACATTTTAATTAAAAAAATAGAAAGAAGACTTTTAAATGAATACATTAATTATGTAAATTTGTGTTTGTATACTATTTTTGTCACTTTCCAGTCTGAATGAGTTTCACCAGGTTAAACATACTGTAATGGAATATAAATTAATTTTTGTTTTGCTTTTAATCACGAATGCAGTTGAACAACACCACAAGAGATAAGATCTTAGTGAAGGAAAAAACATTGAGGAAAAAAAGCCCTCCATTATCGTTTCATAATCAAATCTCACATCACTGTATCCTAATTCAATTGTGAACCTCCAAAAAGACCCCCAGCCCCCTAGGCCCACTTTTTATGCCTTTTATTCACTACTCTCGCCCCAGTGAGAAGGTCTTTTTTCTACCTTGTGGCCTCGAGCTAAAAAGAGTTTGACACTTAGTGCTAGTGAGTAACATCCTATTCAAAGACAAGCAATGCTGGGTGTAACAAAGCAGCCCTGACTGTCAGCAGCGGCAGGTGCCTTTTCGTACCGTTGTCTTGGCTTGTCTGGTGGCGAGGCGTTCGAAAGAAGCTGCAGACTCCTTGCGCGCAGATGACAAAGATGTCCAAGGAGGAGTCCAGAGTATGATTTTGTTTTCTTGCTGACGCTCCCGTTTTTGGAGCCGTGGAGCTTGCAGTTTCAGCCGTTCCGGCTTGCGCACAAAAACAACTAACTGCAACTGCCGCTGCCTCATGGGGGGACTTAAAGGTGGGATCAAGCTTATGATGCAGGTTGCTTGAGAAGCATTATGTCATCCGTGAATGGACGTGTTTGTCGAGTCGACATGACACATGCAGTTTTGACCATAAAACTGGAATTTGGGAAAACTCAGCTTGCGAAGCTTAAGTTTGGTAGATGTCATGTGTAGGCCTAAAAACTCCCAAGATGCCCTATGGTAAAACAGGTGTGTCTAACTCATTTAGCTGAAACAGGGGTCTCCAACCTTTTTCAAGTGTCATGCTACTTTTAGTTACTAATTAGCACAAAGGGCAACCAGTTTGTAATGAACTTAGATACAGTCGATGGCTTGCTAAATAGCTAAAAAGGTAGCAAAAAATGTAAAAAATCATCTAAATAGTTCGATTGAAAGCTAAAAACAAAGCGAGGTAGCAAACTAGATAGGAGCCCAAAATCTAGCTTAATAACGAGTAAAAAAGGTAAAATCAGGGGTCTTTAACCTTTTTCAAGCTGACAGCTACTTTGTTACTAATTAGCGCAAAGGGCACCCCATTTGATCTGCATTTCTACAATAACAACTTATCATGTCATTATTATGTTGGTACTAAATTTTTACCATGCTATTATTGGAAGTGGGGTTAAATAGACTCAGTCAACCAATAAAACATTTATTTTACCAGGAAATCACAATGACCCAGCACTGGTGAGCTATTTTCAAAACAGGTCCGCAGGCACCTCAGCTGTCCTTACGGGGCACCCTGGTGCCCGTAGGCAATACATTGTAGAACCCTGGGTAAAAAGCTAGCTAGATAGCTTGTTATATAGCTAAAAGGTAGAAGGTTAGCTAGCATAAAAAGGTTAGCATACAAAAAATGTAAAAAGCCACCTAGACAGTTGGATATAAATCTAAAAACAAAACCAGATAGCTAGCTGGAAAGGATCCCAAAATTTAGTTTGATAACTAGAAAAAAAAGTCAAATGTTAGCTACATAGCATGCATACAAATGTAAAAAGCTAGCTAGATAGCTCGCTAAAGATCCAAAAAGGTAGCTTAATAGAGAGAAAGGTAAACAGGTAAAAAACGAATAGGTACATAGATAGATAGATAGATAGATAGATAGATAGATAGATAGATAGATAGATAGATAGATAGATAGATAGATAGATAGATAGATAGATAGATAGATAGATAGATAGATAGATAGATAGATAGATAGATAGATAGATAGATAGATAGATAGATAGATAGATAGATAGATAGATAGATAGATAGATAGATAGATAGATAGATAGATAGATAGATAAAAGAGTAAAAACAAATCTAAATAGTCGAATATAGCTAGCTATAAAGTAGCTCAAAATTAAGCAAAAAGAGTAAAATGTTCACTGTATGACGTTAGATGATTTGATAAAATTTATAAAATAAAAATAATGCCAGAGCATGTCTCCCATATCAACATATATACCTTTTTAAACCCGCATTTTCTTAAGATTGTTGAGGCTCATTTTGACCCTCCTTTTTTTCAGAAATAATGATTTCAAAACAAGGTGCAAGAAGAGCTTTGTAACAATGTCACAAAATGCTGCAAACAGGGAAAATTACGTATTTACCTTCGTTGCACCAGACTAGACTAGACCCTGCGCTAGTCAGTATTTAAATGCTATAGACGAAATTTGTGGGAGGATGATTTAATCTCCGAGCCATATGTACCGGTACTCATGAAAAGAGTTATATCTGGCTCGTGAGCCATATGTTCCGACCACAGCCGTAAATCATTGTGCTAACCTCAAATATGCTGTCTAATGAAGTGGTTCTCAACTGGTCTGACTTCACAACCCACCGTCCCACCTTAATGAAAAACTGCAACCTAAATGATAAAAACATTTCCACTTCTCAAATATTTCTAATAAAGAGATTGTGCAGGCTAAAGCAGAGAGAGAGTAGAATATATTCACCTCTTTTCCCTAAAAAATATTTCTCACTTTGACTCAGTTGTTGTTGTCACTGTTTTGCACTTTTCCTTCCCCTTATCACTAACTTTATTTGAAGCCATTATGGGCAAAAAAGAAACAAAACAAACAAAACCACATTAATGAGATATGGTCCTTCCCAAACACAGTCAGGATGGTGCTGATTCATTGAACAGGAAGATGAAATCGAGCAGGGCATTATCGATATCTACTGTTAAGGAGTGGATATGATCCTTGTTTCTCTCTCTCTCCGTCTCTCCGTCTCTCCGTCTCTCTGTCTCTGTTTGTGTGACACTCCTTTGCAAATTTACTTTTTGAGGGGGCATTTCTGCGAAAACCGACAGATCTCTGGAATTCAATAGTATAATGTTTGTAGAATATCTGTAGTATTTATGTTGTATTTTCGTGGTATTTCTATTGTAATATATATGCAGTAGTGTTTTTGAATTATTTCCCTCACAAATAAATTATAAAACAATTATTGAGGTTTCCCTCAGGTTATCACAGTTGCCATAACGCCCAATTGGCCCCACCCGTGTGGCGCCAGCTGCGGCTCGTTGACAGATTGACTTCCCTTCTATTCAAGCTCAGTGCTCTCATTCACCCTTTGTCATTCCATTAACGAACCTCTGCACCCGCAAGATTTGGGTTTGGACTCTGTCCGGTTTTCTGCTTGTGTTTCCTGTCCAGTATTGTTCCCGTCTATTTTGTCCTGTTTAATATCGATCTCCAGTTTCATTCCCATCTAGTTTACCCTGTTTAATTTCAATATACAGTTTTGATATCAATCCTGTCTGTCCCGTTCTGTCCGGTTTTGACCCCATCTGTCCGATATCTGCTTGTGCAGTTATCGATCTTGTCGGCGTCTGGCTTCCTGCCATAGGGCTTCTGCCCAACGATCGCTGAATCACTGGCGTTTGGGTTAACGTGCATAACTGCCCCATTTCCCGTAAAATAAAAGCTTGTGTGAGAAACGTCACACATTTGGGTTATGCTCCTGTTCTGGTTCTTGACACAGGTTTCTCTCAGCATTGACATATAATGTTGTGGCAGGACACATTTAAGTTTGACATGTGTCCACCAAGGAAAAGCAGTCTGCCATATTTGATTGGGCAGCCGTTTCAAGCCTGGAAGCTTTCCTCATTGTTACTGCATTTGAAAATTTACACCAGATGTTTGGCTGTGTAGAGCAGAGGTTTTTAACCAGAGTACCATGAGATCTTATCTAGTGTGTCACAGGAAATCTACCCCAAAAAGCATGCATTGTTTAATATCTTCCTTGCGTCGATCATCTCAGTAACTGTAAACTTCATCCATATCAGTAAGTGGCAGAAAATTTAGTTCACATACAGCACCTTCATCATCTGGTTGCCGTTGTTTTGTTCCAATGTAAAGCGTCAGCCTGATACTAGATCCTAAATCACTGGGGAAAAACTGTCGTACAGGAATTTTGAGTATCACACCAAACAATACACATACAGTATGAAAAACAAGTACATTGCTGTCTTTTTATCCATCTTGAAAAGAAAATGCGTAAAACAATTACTATTTTTTTCTTTTTAGTGCTAACTCTCTGCTCATGTTGTAGTACAGAAAAAATATTCATATACATCATATACTCATAAGATGTAACATTATTTTGTTTGATAAAGGTATTTAGGATTGCGCCAAAGGGAATTAATTTTTATAGATTTTTGATGGACGGTGTGCCTCAATTGTTTTAATAAAAAAAAATGTGTGCCACGGCAAGAAAAACTGGTCTAAAGTAAGACGGTCAAGTTGTAACTATGCGGTAAGTACCAAAATCCAGCCTTTTTTTTTCAAGTGAGAGCGCATTTTGCCACCCGCTATAAACAGACAACAACATGAAAATAATACCTAAAGAAATCAGGTCAAGTAGCATCCTAAAGATGGCCCCTAGCACTGTGTATCATTTATTTTATTTTCAGGTGACAGCAGGTGGAAGCACATGTGAAATTGACTGCCCCCCTTAGATGAGATTATTAAGAAGTAAGTGAAATTTGTCTTTAAATCATATTCTATAATTCAAATTTACTTTAACATTTTCACAAGAAAGATTGAAGAAGCGTCCAAAGTTATATTGGTGATGTGTCTATTTTTATAAGCCTTTGGCTACAACCCTTCATCTCTTTTTTCTTTTTAGGTGATTTGTTCATTCTGTGATGTTATGTTTGTTGCAAGACTGAAAAAAAAATACTTCTGAAGATAGTGCCTTGGGAAGTTTCCAATAACTTCTTTATTCCGTGTCAGGACCAGAACGAAGACAGGACCCACTTGCATGCGTTTCTCTTAGTTTTATTGGAAGAAGGGAAAGGATAGTACACACGATCCGTAGATCGCGGGGAGCAGGTTCCTAGGACACGGAAGTGGTATTGCCGTGGCGAGCAAAGGCAGAAAAAAACAGATCTGTGGCCGGGACGGGGGAGCAAATATCGTGGTCAAGTTCAGAAAATGGGTCGGAGCCGGGAAACAGACGGGAATCAGAACAGGAGAGATTCAGGGTCAAAAGGCTTGCCTAGCGTGAGCTGAGGTTCCCAGAAGGACTGACCACCGGTGACAGGAAGACGGGGGTAAAAAAAAGGGACAGGTAGCGTCCGAAGCAGTTGGCGCCAAAGGAGCAGGCTCAGGTGCCTCGCATCAGTAATCATGACATTCTGCCCCTTTAGTATATAAAGGATTACCACACATTTAAATGCGCACTTGTGGAATCATTATAGCCATGTTTTTTAATCAGAAACTGAAATATTCGGTATTATTTATTATATGTGTTTTATTGTGACAAAAATCTCAAACGTCTCACCCCAGTGCTTGTTTTACCAATCTTTGTCTCATGACCCGAATGTTGTTTCTAACACCTGGAGGAAGAACAATACTGTCCCGAATTCAAGCATTTTGTCACTTAATTCCCAGGGTTAACTTTCCCTGTAGAACATTCATAACAGAAAAGTAAATATTAAAATGGCAATAACCAGTAGAAGTCATAAATAGAATCCAATCTCTTGTAATTGAGACTTTTGTTTCCACATTCTGCGACTTGTCTCAAAATGCCCCATGAAAGTAGGGTTTGACGTAATCTTTGCCTACTAAAACATGATGAATTTTGCCATTAGTGCGCAACATGAGTCTGTAAGTGCTCGGAAATTATTTTTATGTTTTTTGAAGGGACAGTGTGTATTGTTTAGTGGCTCCCATTGGTTAAAAACACTTAGTTAAAGAACAATTATGTAGATTAAAATGATAAGCAAAACTTCATGAACTACCATATGAATGTGCATTTTGTAAAAATACTCGTAGGTCAGAAATTTGCATTTATTTTACATCTTTTTCATCACCTAAGAAACGGGTACCCAAAAAACATAAACCTCACAAAATGCTTGGCAAAGAAATTCCAGTCTCCGTAGTCGGTAATCATCCTTGTGCTTCTTAGTACTCGTTTGTGGTTGCACGACACAATAGAGTGAAAACCACTGGTCAAATAACCCACGCTATCTCTTTGAATTGAGATAAGGCAGGAAAAGATACAGACAAATATCTATTTTTTGTTCTTCTCTTGATGTTTTATTAATTTAATCAATCCACAATTTAATTCCAATGTACAATTGTGTTATTGGAAGATTAAGATGACAACCCAAAAAAGGCACGAATCCACAAGAAAAGATCAAGAAAAAAGAAAAGGGACACATTAACACACAAGTGAGAGACTTGAAGGAGCTAAAAACATTTGGGGTGATACTTTTTACATTTCTGGCCTTTTATTTGGGAATAGTAGTTAATTATTAGGTGTCTTGGGTGATAACGAGTCGATGCTTAGCTCTGAATGACAATAGCACTGTGACACTTCAAAAAATAAAAATAAAAAAAATGAGAAGATAAATAATTATAAATGGAGTTCTGCAATGTTATTGTGCGGGTGTGCAGTACAATACTGTACGGAAGCCTGTAGAAAGCTCTAAAGATCGAGAGCTGACAGTGCACAATGGTTACCTCCATCTTTTCTAATTATGTATTCGTACATCTTTAAGGGTTTAGACAAATTCCACAGAAAGCTGTTACGCTTTTTGCTTGTACATTTTGCACAAACGTACAACAAAAACTGTCACGTCACTGAACACCACGCACACATGCACGTACACTCATGCACACACTGCAAAAACGACAGGAGACGTCTCATTCTGTGTAACAAAAACAAAATCCCCCAAAACAAAAACAATCGAGTTCTGGACTTTTTGTTTTTCTGTTTCGTTTTAACCGGTCAATATGGCATTTATTGCTATCGACGGATAAGCTTGGTTATCCACTGGAGGGAATGTGACTCGCTAAAGCTATGTTCCCACCGCCTTGCTTAAAGGGACATTGTGTATTAATTGGCGCCTTCTAGTGTTTAAAAAAAAACTTAATTCATTGGAAAATATCTACGGTATTTTCCAGACTTTAGGGCATCCAAAAACCGCAAACAGGTCAGAAACTTAAAAGTGTGCCTTATAATCTGGTGCGCCTTATATATATTGTAAAACACAGTGGATAAAATTGTAAATGCATACGTAGTAGGAATAATATTATACTGCATATGACAACTGTTCCGCCTTTGAGAAACATAAAGAGTAGTCCTCAAGTTCCCTCTTGTGGTTAACATGTTACAATTGAAAGTGAAGCAAAGAACTTTGGCTGCAGTTAAGACGTCAACTTTCGAACTCTATTTGCAAATCATTTTTTGTTGTTCCTTTGGACAGGAATTGTCTGCAAGTATGAAACCTATTGTTAATATTTGAATAAATAGTTTTGTTTGTGGTAATGTTTTGTACAATATTATGTCCTCTAGGTTGAATTGTTGTAAAATGATACGACATACGATACGATATTCTGCATTTGAGAAAGAGTTGTCTTCAAGTACCCTCTTTAGAATAATTTTTTTTTTAATTTACATGTATTTATATCGATATTCTTAATGCAACAGTACTTCTTACTGTAGTTTTAATTCCATGCACGTTATAGTCCGATGCGCCTTATGTATGAAAAATATATCACAAAATACAACTTTTTGGGGGAGTGCCTTATATTCCCGTGCATCCTATAGTATGGAAAATACGGTATGTTGATTTTTAAGTCCGTAATCTTGCTGCTAGAGTTACCCCCCAAAAACAAAACCTTTGTTAAAGCACTCATTTTTGGTTGCACTATAAAATACAGTAACATCTCGTGGTCAAATATTACACAGTGTCCCTGTAAAAAGTTGTGATAAATTCAGATTTACTAACTTAATGAGCTGAAGCCAAATTTAGCATTATAGCAGGATGGAACGTTGGAACCACAGCTTTACGACTTAAATCAATTTGTCAAAGCACCGTATGCCCGTTTAATTCCCATGCTAACAAAATGCTTATTGTTTAATTGCGACACACTTGCATCACCACGCATACAAGCACATTCACTCGCATACAAATGCACAAACAATAACACAAAGCAGCTGAATATTCCCAGGGCATGAATAAACCGAATTTTGTACGACTGCAGCTTTAAATGACAAAACAACACGCTAACGAGCTAGAGCTAAAGTAAAGCAAAGGGACTAAGAAAAAAAAACAGTAGCTGGTGGTGGGGAAATCTACAGACTTACAGAAAAAAGAAATGAAAAAACCCTGTTGATATATATTATATTCATATTTATCTGTACAGTATATATACTGCCTTATTACACACAATGACCCCCTCCCCAGTCCCCACCCACCTGGCATAGTCTGTATATGAGTACATCAGAATAGCGCTAGTAAATCCTACATGGAAGAGATGGACACATCTCTGCGGTTCTGGGAAGGAATCAATGAATAAATGGATCTACTGGTTCACTACTGGATGCCTCAGAGCTGTCAGTGAGCAGGGCAAAGGGCGGAAACTAGAGACGATTCAAGGATGATCGAATGTTTCGACTGTCGGACAAGAAGGAGGACGTGAATCCGCTGGTTTCTCGGTATTTGGGTCTAGAAGAGAAAAATCATTTAGATTTGTCTCAGATACAGTAATACCTCTTCTTACGAGCAATTCCTTCCAGGATCGTGCTCATAGCTCAAATTGCTTGTATAATGAGTGATTTTTTTTCCTGTATGAAATAATTGAGAATGAATTGGTCCACTCCAGTCCCCCCACAGGTGGAAAAAAGAATCCTAAAAAGCTATAAATAGGTGAATCCTAAATAGCCATAAATAGTACTGAAACAATCAAATAGTAAATAGGTACACAAATACATTTATAAGATAAATAAGATATTATCGAAATAAAATGCAAGTTTATTATGAGCGCTGTAACAAATGTGTGCGCGTTCTACGGAGGAAACAGTGTTTGTAAACTTTTTAATGGCCAATTCCGAGCACTTTTTAAGGACTTTCAAAGACAATTTTCAAATTTCTCCGTTACCATTCAAAAATAAGTAATTTATTATTATATTATTCATTAATTCTCGTTATCATTATTATCATTGATCCCACCAACACTAAGGATGTATTTAAGGGGCCGGTCACACAGCCGTTTGCGGCTGAATCACGGCTAAAATTTTGCGTTTTTTTTTTGCCCGTGGTTGCCCGCGATGGAAAATGCGCAAAATTGGCCAACCCGCTGTTCATCGGTGGTATGCCCGCAAAACAGACGCCGGCGACTGTTCCACTTCCTCATCGCGTCATTTCTGCGTCATTTTCTCGTGTGGACCACGGGTATAAAAACTCCCGAGCCGGTGTTGTGCCCAAATCCGACTCCTACGCAACACACCCACCACCCACCCCCTCGCGTGAACGCGCATTCTGCTGCGATCGCTTTTGTTGTAAGCGTGCATTGACGTTGGTGACTTTTTCATCCGCGTTAACAAACGCATTTTGTAGAATACGATCGCACTTTATTGTTTAAATAAACGCGTTATATAGACTAGGATCTCCCAATTGTTATAATTAGCTCGCTTTATAGTTTTAATAAGCGTTTTATATAGAATACGATCGCTTTTGTTGGAAGCGCAGCAGAATGCGCGTTCACGCGAGGGGGGGAGGATTTACCGTTCGATTACGTTCACAACAAAAACAAAGACGGAATGGTTTAAGTTGTTACATTCCCAACAAATGCAAGACGAAGTGGTTTTGGTTGTATGTTCGCCATTACATTCCCTAAAAGTGAGATAAAACGAGGTAAAAGTGGTTGTAGTAGTGGGGGGATGCAAATCTCGGCAGGGATGCATTTCTCGGATAACACCGGGCTGTAGAAATCATAACCGCTCAAGACACAGTCCCGTGAAGATCAAGATTTCAAGCTATGGCATAATTTTTATTTTATTATCTTGAAAAGAAATGTCAAGAAATAAAAATGGATTAAGACGAGGTCACTACGCTGACGGGGATCCATGTTCACTCCCTTGACGTCTCGAGCACAACTGACGTGTGCTCGGCAAATCGCGCTGTATATACGCGGAGAAAGGCGTTTGACTGTCACACGCGTAACACGCTAATTTCAGGTAATAACACCGCGATACAGGCGCAGAACATGCTATTACCATGCTCCACCCACGATTACCCGCTGAAATTTCCCGTCCTACCCATGTGTAACCACGCCCTGGCCGCGGCCAGAGCACGTCGTTCCGCGTCATTTCCGCGTCATTACCTCGTGTTGACCACGTGTGCGGCACGCGGTTTAACACGTGCTCAAACTTTTGAGCAGCTCAAAAGTTTTGCGCGCGGCCAACCACGTGTGAATTTCCGACCGCGAGTAAAGCACTGCTGTATCTCGTCTATATGGCGGTCTCAAAACGTCCAACAGCGCCCAACAGCATCTGCTTCACGGCCAGAAATTTCTGGCCGTGGTTCAGCCTTGATATGCTTGTGAAAGGCTGTGTACCCGCGCTCTGAAGAAATGAGCAGCGCAAAACTTTTTCCCCGTGCGCGAATTTCCGACCGCGTGTTAAGCACTGCTGTATCTCGTCTGCATTGCGATCTCAAAGCGTCCAATAGCGTCAGCCTCACAGGCAGAAATTTCTGGCCATGATTCAGCCGCAAATGTCTGTGTGACCGGCCCCTAAGGTGGGATTAAGCCACCAGAGAGCAGTCTTTGCGTCATATTTAAGCAGATTAGACCTACTTGCTGAGAAACATGGCAACAATTTCAAAGATTTACAAGCACCTCACTCAAAATCCAATCACTTTTCAAACCATGAAAACACAACATTAAAATTCAAGCATTTTCAAGGATTTCAAGTATCCGTACGAACTTTGGAGGACATATTTTCCCTGTATTCAATATGCTTATTTTATCATTTCATATTGTGTACACCATATAACAAATGTTTTACGGTAAAAAAAAAATGAAAAAAAAAAGACCAATTTAATCTTGCCCATTATAGATTTAATTGTCTCTGACGACAATCGATGATTGCTAATCTTGTTGCAGTATTCTACTGTCTATTTTGTGAATATAGTATAGGCTGCATTTGTAGGGGTTTATTGTCGCTTAATAAGGATGATTTGCAATCATTAATCAAGGGGGCAATTGGCAGAGGTTGACAAATATGACTGCTGATGATACAAAAGCACGTACTGTACACTTAAAATGTAAGTGACTGTGACTTTAACTGAACGTGAAATCAAAATTGTTTTTCCGCACAATTTTTCTTTTTTTTTTGCCTGTAGTAGTTTGCATGCACAAACTGGATGAGCTGATGCTGCCGGTCATGAGTGGTAATTAGTCAAGATCAATGAGCGGTCTTGAGCGCTCTCTAGTGGTAGCCTCTAGAACTGCTTGTGAACTGCATTTTCCTATAGCGAGGTCGATTTTTGTTAAAAAGTAACCCTGCTATATGAAATTCTCATGTTTAGAGGTGCTCGTATACAGAGGTATCACTGTATTGCTAAATAACTTATTGAATTGATGATTACTATTACCTGATGAGCAGCAGCATTCACAGTCTTGGAAGGGGTGGGGCCCACCTCAGTCCTCTAGCGCCACCATGCCTTTCACTGGATCCTTGACTCGCATCTGAGAGAAAAAACAGATTCAATGAGCACGACACCCCAAAAACCTATCCTTTTTTCTTTGCTTCTTCTTTTTTATCTTTTTGTCTTTTTTGCTTTCTTTTTCCCCTTTGGTAAGTCCTTTGTACATAATGGTACTTAATAATACGTACTATATTCATTAAGGCAACAAACACAATCCAAGGAGTCGTTTGGTATCTGAGCTGAAAGAGCCGGTTCTCTAAACAGAGCCTGAATTTCCATCACTAGTTGGAGTGGTTAACTCAAATTAATACTTCACATTAGAATAAAGCAGCTGTAAACTTTTTGACGTTGTTTAAATTTAAAAGAAAAAATGTAGATAATTTTTAAAAGGCAATGGGCGTTTCTAAGAGGTGAAAAGCGGTCGTCTAATGCGTAAAGCGATAGCGTTGGCGGGGATGTGTAGCTCATAAGTTGCTCGTTAAAACAACCTCCTGTACTATTGAAGAAAAACCGGCACCCTGTCATAGCAGTAATCACAAAAGTAGAGGTATTGATATTTATTACTGTAATACACCAAATCTCAAATCTAAATAATACCGTATTTTCACAAGCATAGGGCGCACAGTGTTAAACGGCACATAGGTCTCCAGGACAGGGGCCCTTTGACTAAATGTTTTAACCTGATGCGGCCTGCCACTCAAAACGTTTGCCCACCCCTGACGGTTCATAATAGTCAAAATAACAAGCAACAGGGCACAATAACAGTCAAAATAAGGAGCTGGCATCCAATGCAATCTCCTTTGCAGTTGTCCAATATTAACACAGGGTTTGTACACATTTTCCATGGCCAATTTCAAGCATTTTCAAGGCCAATTTTTTTTTTTTTTCTAGAAATCTAGCGCCGATCAAAAGAACGATTTTTGTTGTTGTTAGCTTTGATGACTAAAATTAAGTCGTTATCTTGCCGCTAGCACATACTTGGTCCCATTTTGTACTTTTTCTATGATCTACGATCTTTTTGTGTCAATTAGCTGCTATAAACTGATTTTTCTGTCATTCTGTCATTCTGCTTCAACAATGCACACGCAGCTTCAAAACTTCAGACTGGTTTTACAAACATGTTGGGTTAAAATTGAGTTCAATATGGAGGACAGAAAAGGAAAATAAGTACTGTATGTATAAACATTTTTAATTGTTTTAACAATATTGACTGCTCCGAAGCAGAGTGCATTCAATCTTTCAATCTTAGAGACTCCTGATCTTTTGCTTTTTGTATCACTCATTTTAATCTATTTTTCCTGCGTGTTTTTCAGAAGATCTGGGTCTAAATTGGTTAAAATAGAATTGTAAATAGTTTTCTTTGTTTTATTTTATTGTTTACTTATAGCACCGAAGAGTCAGTATTTTTAAATTATATTTCATTGTTTTGCATTTTCGGGATTTTGTGTTGTTGTTTGACATTAAATCTGTTCAGTGTTTTGTATTTTACAAATACATTTGTAGATCTGTGAATATTTTAATTTAAGGTTTTGAGTTTTTCCTTGCCCTCATGTTGGTTAAGATCAGGCAATGTTGTCATTGTAATCCTGAGCAGTCCTTTGAGACATTTTCGTGATTAAGGGCTATACAAATAAATGTGACTAGACATGTGTTTTGTAGGGATCCCCTGCAAATCATATGAAATTACTAATTATTAAATAATTTGATGAATAATGTCTTATCATTATTAGTACAATATCTCATCTCATCTCATTAGCTGCACCGCTTATCCTCAGTAGGGTCACGGGGGGTTCTGGAGCCCATCCCAGCAATCATCGGGCAGTGGGCAGGGGACACCCTGAACTGGTTGCCAGCCAATCGCAGGGCACACAGGGACAGACAACTCGCTCGCTCATTCACACCTAGGGACAATTTGGACCGGCCAATCCACCTGAAAATGCATGTCTTTGGAATGTGGGAGGAAACCGGAGTGCCCGGAGGAAACCCACGCAAGCACGGGGAGAACATACAAACTCCGCACAGTAAGTCCGGTAGCTGGAATTTCACCAACACAGGAGGTTCCCAAGACCTTAGAACTGTGCCGCACATGCGCTAACCACTGCGTCGCCGTGCTGCCCTAGTACAATATCACCCCCAAAAAAATAAATGATAAAAAATCTGAGGAGCCGTTGGCCGAAAAAGACGTTTCCCGAGAAAGAGCCGGAAATCCCATAACTAGTCTGATAAACCTGTCCTCTTGGAGGCAACAGTACAGGGCGGTAACGCTTCACATGACTCGATAATGAGCCACTATCGGTGTCATTTTTGCAAACTTTTAAAAAATATTTTATTTCTTTAGAAGTGCAGTTTATTGAGTCAGACTGCCAGGTAACACTGCAATGGAAATAATTTCAAACATTTCTAAGCACCTAACCCCAAACTCAAGCATTTCCCTGACCTTGAAGACAGAACATTAAAATTCAAGCATTTTTAAGGATTTCAAGCACCCGTACCAACCCTGTTAACAACAGAATAAACTTATCATGACCTCGTCCAGCTCTTTGCGCGTCTCCTCCTCCATGCGGCGGATGTCCTCCATGTTCAAGTCAATCCACTTGTCGATCCAGCAGAACAGCTGACGGTGGAAGTTAGTGAAAAGTCGCTTTTCTTGCTGCATGAGCACAGGATGCAAAGTTAGTTTCGATGAGACGGTTTTGTACTTGAATCCGACTCCCAAGCAAAATCTGACTCCCCTTTATATGAACCATGCTTCTCAGCACTACGCTTCTGACAGAACGTGTGTCGCAATCGCACACCTGTCAACCTGTACGTTTTTGTCGAACAAAGTACGTTTATAATGCATTTTAAGACATGTACGACATACAAGAAAATCTGTACGGAAAAATGCAAATTTGTCAATTATGGGTACCATCCAGTATACACAGACTATCACGAAACTGGCAAATCAATCAAGTCAAACGAGTCAGCCGCTATCTCAGTATCGTTTTTTTTTCCGTTGCAAACGAAGCGAGCGGTTTGATGCTACTGTGCGCATGCATCTGCAGCCTCGGATTTCATGTGGTAGTTATGTAGTGAAAGGAAGTCCCTCTCTTTTTAGAGAAACGGCTATTTCGGCTCAACTCATTGAAGACAGCCGGCTCTCAAACGGCTTTGATGCATTAAATTATGAATTATTATGTTGTAAAAAGAAGTTAAGAAAAAAAGGAAATATAAAAGGAAAAAACAAAAAAAAGACAGGTTTGTGGTTATCCCTTTAATCAGTATATTATTATTATTATTATATATTATGTATAATCAGTATATTACCAACAATAATTTAATGCAGAAAACGAATTAATAATTTGAATAAGAAAATGTATTATTCTACTTAATTATATTTGCATGTATTTTTTCCTTTTACTGTGAACGTCCAAGCTACTTAATTTTTGAACTTTTTTATAATAAACTTCATTCATGTCGAGCAACTCAGTATCCCACAACAAAATGTTAATTAACAATATATATGATATAACGAAGCACGGCGGCGCAGTGGTTAGCGCTTGTGCGGCACAGTTCATGTCATGGGAACCTGTCGTGGGTTCAAATCCAGCTCCAGACTTCCTGTGCGGAGTTTGTATGTTCTCCCCGTGCTTGCGTGGGTTTCCTCCGGGCACTCCGGTTTCCTCCCACGTTCCAAAAACATGCATTTCAGGTGAATTGGCCGGTCCAAATTGTCCCTAGGTGTGAATGAACGAATGAGTTGTCTGTCTCTGTGTGCCCTGCGATTGGCTGGCAACCAATTCAGGGTGTCCCCTGCCCACTGCCCGGAGATGGCTGGGATGGGCTCCAGCCCCCCCGCGACCCTAATGAGGATAAGCGGTACGGCTGATGAGATGAGATGAGATGAGATGATATAACGAAACACATGTACAATATAACATGTTAAACTACATAAATAAACACGTTTGAAAAAAAAATATGGTGTAAGATTAATTTGTATTTTGTAAAGGAAAATACAACAGTTTGTAAGGGCATGTTGTTTATTAAGGAATATTGATTGGCATGATTAAAACAAAAAAGCGATCATGGTCTATATAACGAGTTAATTAAGACATATGCAAACATTAACAACACCGGAGGAGACCCTATGTGGATAAGTGCTATAACAGCTGATTGTGTCCATTCATTCAGATTCAGATTCAGATCTACTTTATTGTCATTCTAGTACACGTGTATACAGAACGAAATGTCGATGCATCTGACCCCCACAGTTTCCTTGAATGTACAGATATAAATAATGTTGTATTGTATTTTGGCTACGTATAGTATTTTACCATAGTGCCGATAGTGCAAGAAGAGTAGCTAACCAGATGTGCAAAATGGGCAGTCAGGTTAACAAGTCAGGTACACAGTAACATTAACACTGTAACAATAACGCTGTAATTACAATAGTGCAGAGAGCAATGTGCAAGGAGTGGCAAGCTATAAAAAAAAAAAATTAAAAAAAAAAAAAACTGCCAGTAGTGCAAAAAGTCAGATTAGCAGCCGTTTAGATTTAAGTTAACTATATGTTAGATTGACCATTTAACAGTCTAATGGCCAGGGGGACTAGACTATTGCGGAGCCTGGTGGTCCTGCACCGCACACTGCAGTACCTCTTCCCAGAGGCTAGCAGAGTGAACAGTCCATGATGGGGGTGAGAGGGGTCCCCGGTAATGTTTTTAGCATGGGATAGGCAGTGCTTCTGGCCAATGTCCTGAATGGAGGGAAGTGTAGTCCCGATTATTTTCTCTGCTGTCCTCGTTACCCTCCTCACACTACCCCAGTCGGTAGCGCTGCAGCCTCCACACCACACAGAGATACAGCTGGTCAGGATACTCTCTATGGTGCCCCTGTAGAATGTAATGAGGGAGGGTGGGGGCAGGTGGGCTCTCCTCATCCTCCGCAGGAAGTACAGGCGCTGCTGTGCCCTCTTAACCAGTGATGCAGTGTTCACGGACTAGGTGAGTTTGTTTGTAATGTGCACCCCTAGGAACTTGATACTGCTGACAACCTCCACAGCCTTGTTGTTGATGCAAAGTGGGGCATGGTTGGGCTGGTTTTTCCTAAAGTCGACAATGATCTCTTTAGTTTTGTCGACATTCAGGACCAGGCTGTTGTCCCTGCACCAGCCCACCAACTGCTCCACCTCCTCTCTGTAGGCCAGGTCGTTGTCATCCCTGATGAGGCCCACCACTGTTGTGTCGTCAGCATACTTCACGATGTGGTTTGTGGCGGACCTAGGGACGCAGTCGTGTGTCATCAAGGTGAACAGCAAGGGGCTTAGGACGCAGCCTTGGGGGGAGCCCGTGCTGAGGTAGATGACATCTGAACTGTTCTGACCTATCCGCACTGATTGGGGTCTGTCACAGAGGAAGTCCAGCAGCCAGTTCCGCAGGGGGGTGTTGAAACCCAGGAGTCTCATTTTGTCTACCAGATGTTGTGGGATGATGGTGTTGAATGCTGAACTGAAGTCCAGGAACAGCATCCGCACATGGGTGTTCTTCTCCTCTAGATGTGTCAGGCTCAGTTGAAGCGCAGAGGAGATGGCATCCCTGGTGGAGCGGTTTGTCCTGTAGGCAAACTGAAAGGGGTCGAATGAGGAGGGGAGACTGGAGGTGATGTGCTCTTTAACCAGTCTCTCAAAGCACTTCATTATGATAGGAGTCAGTGCAACGGGCCGGTAATCGTTGAGTGATAAGTACATATGGCTCCGAGATGAAATCGGATGTGTGATTTTTTTTTTTTTTATTATATTACTTGCAGCTTATATTGCTTAAGCATGCCCAAATTCAACCCAAGCACACACAAAAATTATAACATTCTTAAAACTCTCATTTTCCTAAAAAAATGACAGTCTACAACACTGCAGCGTCGGAAATAGAGTACAGCCTGGTGGTGCCCTATGTTGTTATTTTCTCATTACCAGATTAATTATTGGTCAAAAAATTAAAAATAATTTTACAAGAAAATCACAATCACCCAGAACTGGTCAGCTACCTTCAGAACAGGTCTGCGGGCACCTGAAGTGTCTTTAGGGGGCAGCACATTGGAGACTTCTGCCTTATTGTATAGTATGTCAAGACGGTCATTTTCAAGTTTTTCAGACTTCCTCTCACAAGTTATAGGAGTCAGATTGTGGGAAGTATCTCATTCACGATGGTTTGAGCAAGACTTGTGATTTCAAGGGCACTATCCTGTGATCTCAATATGTCACCAGAATGATTTTGAAGTGTTTCAGACTTTTCTTTAAGAAGTTAGGGGCGAGTCAGATTTTGGTAGGTGTCTCATTCACAATGGTCCTCTGGTTGCAGCTTTCAGTGAACAACAACGTACAATAAACATGCATTTACAACAAGGCTACTATAGTACATTAATAAAGCCTACTTGTGTAGAACTAGTTGTGATCATGAATATGAGAGTGTTTAGCTACATTGAGTCGCTTGCGGTGTTGATGTTGTTTGTGTGTCCTAATAAACTCATTATACAGACTACAATCACTTTTTTGTTTTAATCACGCCAATCAATTATCCTTAATAAAGTCATGAAACAGACATCGATGGAGACAAACGTTCTGTCGGAAGTGCAGCGCTGAGAAGCAGAGTACGCGTTCGAAGGAGAGTCAGATTTTGCAGGGGAATCAAAATTTAGGGGCAACAGGCAAAAACTGCACAGGCTGGGACCTTTTGGATGAAGCTTTCCACTTTGTTTTGCAGCCCCCACCACTTGAACTTGACCGTGACCAGCTTGTAGGCACACATGTGTGGGCAGTCTTTCTTGTTAGGTAGCTCCTTCTGCAGTAAGCAAACGGCAGAATTAAGAACACTGCAGCAAATTTCCTTCTCTTGTTATTTGAATTGTACAGCAGTCGAGCAATGCAGCAGCTTGCTACCCTTGCAACTTTCTACAGCAACTCATTCATGCAGCAAACTTGTTACATTGGGGGTCAGCAACAAAGAGCTTTGGAGGCGCGTATGGCTCTTTAACACTTCCTAGTGGCTCCCAGGAGCTTTTTCAAAAATGACACTTTCAATTCTCAGTTCAAATAATCTTCTTGTCCAGCAAACGTTTATGGGCTCAAATACTAAATTTAGCGTCAATTACAATGAGCATCCGTACCCGCCAGTCTGGTCCTAGAGGGCCTCGAGCCGTCTTCACAGATTTGTACCTGCATGGATCCTCCTCCGGCTTGTAGTCCTGCCAAGAAAACAAAAATTTCATGCTACATTATCATGTTGCCCTTCAAAGTCCACATTTGTACACGCACCTTAGGCTCCACCTGGCTTCTGTCAGCAATGTCAATATAGACAACATCCACTTTTTTCCAGGTTTCCGCGTCCAAACCGTGTACCTAAATACACAGACACTGGGTTTTTAGGTGAGCATCGTTTCTGTGATCAACTCATAAATGAAAACCAGTGAAGGGTTTTGACTAAACTTAGAAGTGATAAATGCCTGATTAAGCAGTTTCCTCCGAATTTTATAGAAAAAGGTTGAATCGTTTAAATGTGGCAGGAGTTATCTCCATTCTTACAACAGCAGTAACTCATCAGAAAGTTATGGAGGAGTCAAAGACCAATCCTGGTCATCATATCTGCTGTGTTGTGCAAGAGAGACATGAAAAACAACCTGGACTATTTGAATTAAAGGATCCTTGTGCGTTTAAAATAATTATTTCGATGAAAAAGATTAGCACACTGAGTGTAGCATCTAACATTAGACATTAAAAACACTATTTGTGAGTATTGGTATATTTGGTTGCTACTGCTAGCTAGGGTTTTTTTAGATATTGGTCCAACATAGGCCCAATAATCACAATCCGATTTAATTGGATTTAAACCAAAACATTCGATATTGGCGCTCATATACAAGCAGTCCATTCCAACGATACTCAAGTTCTTATATCCAGCAGTGTCTGGAGTTACTATGCAGAGATTACACTATGTGATTAAAACTATTATTTGTCCGAAGGAATCAGATTTTTGCATTGGACATTCGTAACCCAATTTTTAAGAGAAGCATGGGGTATATAATCAATAGAGGAACTAAATATCATCTTTATTCAAGAGTTGTGACCTGTGTAGGGACTAACTCATTACAAAGGCAACGCAATTACTTTTCTTTGCAATGAGTACTGTAGCGCATTATTAATAAACATTCCGAACTTTACTATTGTTATTACATAGCTTGTTGCTCTGTAACTTCATAACTGCAAATCATGATTTGTGTTGTCTTCTGATCCATTGACTTATATGTGAGCATTTTTACATTTACTTACAGACTACAACTGAATACGGTGGCAAGAGTACGAGGACGCTGAATTTCTCCTCATAGAGATGTTCAGAATTTTGATCTTTGTACTTGAAAGATTATTTTTTCAATACGCCTTGCCTGAAAAAAAGAATGTCTTGGACCGTACCATGAAATGGAGGAGGAAATCTTGGATCTGTTTGACACCCAGAGACATGAGAGTGGCATGTGCTTCCATTGCTTTCGGTGGATAGCGTTAAAAAAGGGATTTGCTTTAACACCGTTAATAATGAATGAAACAAGCAAAAAGTATTCATGAGTGCTTTTGCTTAACACAAAAGTTAAAACAACACAATTGGCAAAACTCTTTGTTACGTTGTCCTGGCGTCCAAGGTCAGGTTTGTGCCACGTCTCGATTTTGATCAGGAAGTTCTCCTTCATGTACTCATTCTAACAAAGTAAAATAAACTGTGTTATTGAAGACAATGAAGAATCATGTGAACACACACATACACTCGCAAATCCACAGTGCCTGACTACCACTGCTGTCTCTAAGCGATCACATTTCTTGCAACAGTGTACATATTCTGTCTCAGTTTGTCTGTACATTTTAATGATACTTACTGTGATGACTACGCAGCATGGTAGAAGAAAGCAGCCAAATAAAAAGAGAGGGAGGAAAAACAGTTAATTGAGATTTAATGCACACTTGATAATACTCAGAGTATTTGTTTTGTGTTTTTGTATGGCTGTGGTTGTCTGTGAGGATCATGTGATAGCACGTGTCCTCTCTCTTGTGGCACAACCAGTAAATTATTTAAGAACTCGTCAGGGTGCCATAGAGGTAGTAGAGACTCTACTACCTCTACTACTACTAAGTAGACCAAGCTGGTGACATACAGTATGTGTTCTATGGTGTCAAGTGACTTGCACAAGAATAGTTAGATATCAATATTGTGTTTATTTGTGTATAACACTCTAAATTTGGGGAGCAAATGTTACCAAAAAATAACTCAAAGTTCGGGTTGGCAGTGTACACAAGGTTTGAGGGTATTAAGTATAGCCTTCTGTGCAGGCAAAAAAAGTATCTAGATCATCTGAATTAATACTTAACAAATAATTCCTTATTTTGCATCTCCCTGGTTGTCCTGCTTCCAGATGTGTGGTTTCATAGTCAACCAATTTAACCAATCACGTTTGCAATATTAGTTGTTGCTAGGCTGAGAAATCTACCCGGAGGCCTTTGCAATAATTCTGAAGGTCAAGTACCGTAACATCAGTCTTTGAGAAAGATGTTGGTTTAGCAAATCAGATTCTGAGCTTCTTCTATAATTGGCTAGGGGGAGGTAATTCACCAAAGTGATTGCGCCAACAGCTATTAAAGAAAAGACAGAGATTCACAAGGATATATATTGTTGTGTTGATTAAACACTGAAAGGTCGGACAACTCCAAAGCAAGCGAGCCTTTTGCAACCAGTAAAAGGTTTTTTCTGCCACTTTCGGATGAGCGGTAAGAACTTAAGATCGAGCCCAATCCTGTACCAATCAAAGTTTTGGGCCAGATTAGGCCTAAAATGTCAATCATTACGTTAGGGTCCAGTTAAGCTTCTTTCGCTTGGCTTTTTTCTATCCACCCATCATTGTTGTTCTTTGTCTCTGTCCGCAGAGTCTGGTTTAACTTTATATTTTGTTATAGAAGACAGGCTTTACGCGTTGCCCCTTTACGCAGCATGGGGCCCATCGCGTCAAACACCCATCTTCCCCCAATTGTGATATTTGGGTTGCCTGATTTCAAGTGGACTGTCTGGCATCGTTGGACCCAGAGCACAGGGTGTGCAACGGGGGGCAGAGTCAGCCAAAATCACCTTTCATCCTCCTGTGTCCTCACAAATGAAATAGGAAATTTCACTTACAAGAACATGTTAATTTGTAAAGGACACACCACTATTTCAGACTGGAGCTGAAGGCCTAGGTTTTTAATTTTATGTTGTTATAGTTTTTATTGGTTTATGTTGTCAAAAAGATATTTTAATCATGGCCCTATGTAACAATGTTTGTCACTTACAATGCTTAGTTTGAGATGAGGAAAAGTGAAACTAGATTTTATACTGATTTTTAATCAGAAATTAGCGGTGCGCAGTGTTGGGAATAACGCTGTTATAAATAACGTCATTATTTTTTCAGTAACCGGATAATCTGACAAAATATTTTTTCCGCTGTTACCGTTACCGTCCTCCGAGTGCTTCACATCACGTCTTTTCGGATCGTGTTACATATATATTTACTAATGTGCTGAAATGAAAGGCGAATTGGTGAATGCGGCGGCAAATAACTTAAATAGTTGGCAAACGAAACGGCTCTATCAGCCTTTTTTCTCTTGTGATTGGTCAAAATTACTTTTTTTTAATGGATTCAGAGCTGTTGACTTTGAATTTGAAAAATGGTTGAAATTGTTTTGTATTTTATCTTTTTCTTTTTTCTTTCTACATTCAAAAATATATAAATTTATGTTTCGTGTTTTCTTTAGTGTTAACGTTTAAGTGTTAATTTAAGTCATTCTTAATAATACATAATAAATATTTAATCTATGGATTAAACAATAAAAAAAAGTCTGAAAAGCCACTTGTGAGCCAAAGGAGCTGGCTCTTTTTAGTGAGCCAAGCTGAAAAAGCCAGTTCTCTAAAAAGAGACAGAATTTCCATTTATATAGCGCTTTTCAAGTCAATGAAGACCTCCCAAAGCGCTTTACAATGTGCTCCACATTTTTCCCTTTTACACAATAACTATCCAATAGCAGTGTCAGCCATGCAAGGCACCTACCTGCTATTAGGGGCATTAGGGATTCAGTGTCTTGCCCAAGGACACTTTACCATATAACTCGGAGGAGCCGGGAATCAAACCTGTGACCTCTTCATCCCAAGACGGGCCTTACTGAGATTCAAAGATGAATGTCACTTAATTTTTTGTGCCTCTACCCAGAAAAAACTGAAATGTTGAATATTGGTCCAGCTCATTGTCGTGAGTTGTTTTCAAACACTGCCCTGAACCGAGACAAATGTAATATCACCCATAGTGACTTGGTCAAAAATCTAGGTGTTATATTTGATCCTAATCTGTCGTTTCAGTCACACGTGAAAAATATTATTAGAATAGCTTTCTACCACCTCCGTAATATTGCGAAGATTCGTTCGATGCTGTCCCGATCAGGTTTTAATTCATGCATTTATTACTTCTCGGCTTGATTACTGTAATGTGTTGCTTTCTGGTCTCCCCATGTCTAGCTTTAAAAGTTTGCAGCTGGTTCAGAATGCGGCAGCTAGACTTTTGACTAAGACCAAAAAGTTTGAGCATATTACTCCTGTATTTGCCAACTTGCACTGACTCCCAGTCGACTTAAGATGCAACTTTAAGGTTCTCTTAACATACAAATGTTTGCATGGACTTGCACCCTCTTATCTCTCTGATTTGATTTCCCCCCATGTTCCTGCATAGAGTCTCCGCTCGGAAAATGCCGGTCTACTTGTGACTCCGAGAGCCAAGAAGTGTACAGGCTTGAGAGCCTTTTCCATCCGGGCCCCGGTGCTATGGAATGCCCTGCTTCCGGAGATAAGATCTGCTACCTCAATGGAAGTTTTTAAATTTAGACTTAAGACACACTTCTATTCCAAAGCTTATGATTGATGCCCACCTCATATTTTGTAATGCCCTGTCTTTTTTTGACTGCCTGCCTGGTGGTGATACGAAGAAGGACGATCTGAGATGAGTCAGCCGGCCAGCCTGTGACCTGAAGCATGTCAACGCCTGCATTTACCAGCTGGCAGAAATGGGAAGCTGTGTCGTGGCCGTCATAGACTTTATGGACTCGTTTACAGGCTGGGGGTGTCGTTGATGTCATGCACTTTTCGGACAAATTTTCAACATGTTACCTAGTGTTTACTATGTTTGTGTACTGTAATGTTAAATCTAATTCATCTTGGTCATCCTGAAAGGGGGATTGCCCCTTATGAGGTCCCTTCGCAGGGTTTCTCTTTTTACTCACGCTGGGGTTTTGGGTTGTTCCTTGCCCGCATGTTGGTTTGGGATCGGGTAGTTGTGTGGTTGTGATCCTGTGCAGTCCTTTGAGACATTTTTGTGATTAAGGGCTACATAAAAAAGTGTGACTTGACTTGACTTTACCTCCTAAGCCAATGCCGAGTTAGATTTAATTTATTTAAATACCTTTATATTTTTTACTGCTTAAAGTTATTTTATCATATTGTTTACTTTTGTTGTACTTCAAGTGGAGGATATAATTGTTGCTGGTGAGGTGCATTAAATATGACAAGGTTCTATAACACAATTAGCTGGCAATTAAACTGACTCCAATAATGCTCCAAAAATTTTAAATTAGCGAGCACCAATCGCTAATTACTTTTTTTAAAGTAACGTCCCTAACACTGTACTCGAGTGCAGGTTATACACAAATAAAAACGGTAATAACTATCTGAAATTTGTAAATGGTGAAATCAATCGCAACTGCTGAGAATTTCAATACAGCCGTCAGTGTACTGTTGGTGTGTTAACGTTGGCATGCTTACCTGTGCGACAATACGGGTACGCGTTCCAAGCTTTCTCGTGGATGTTGAGGGCTGAAGCCGGGGCTAACATTCTGACGAAGGACGGCACTTTACTGCAGGAGAAGATTATTTGGGGACACAGTAAACAAACTGTCAGGATGGAAATTATTGCTGCAATAGATGTAGAATTGTCATGGGGGTGCCTAACTTGTGACGGGGAAATTCTGCATTCGCTAATGCAAGGTTCAAAGTGGCGAGCTTTAAACTTGGTTGATAGTCAAATAGAGATTTTCTAATGTTTTTTGTGAGTCTACTTATGGTGGAAAAGCCTACCAAGAGTTATGAATTGGTGAAAGTAGTGGATTTTTACAAAATTATATTTTTGAAAATTCAGTGTGAGTGGTCATTAACCCTTTTAAGAATATTTTGTGCGTTTACTTATATTAGACCTGATCACCAAAAAATAATATGTTTCAGGGTCTGGAATTTCAAAGAAGTGAAAAATCAAACTTCATTGCCATTTTGCGCTTCACATATTCTGGTATGTGTAACCCCAAAACAGGCTATTATAACTCAATTTAGTTTACTTGGTAAATAATTGATTAGCATGTATTTTTTAGCACTTTCTTGTAGTAAAAAATACTTTGTTTAATGTAAAAAAAAATACTTATTAAAAAGTAAGCAAAAGTACATGAACTATCACATATTTGGAATTTCAATATTCGTAGGTTGAGAAACTTGAATTCATTTAATTTAAGCTAGGTAGATAGAAGATTGTAATTGGCTGCTTTGAGTGGTTGTTGTTCGGGAGTACCGAGAGGGTGTTAGAGACCCCATGAAAGCAGTTGTTTATCGATTTTGTTGGTATTTATTGGGGGTGCCTTGACACGAAACCTAGCTAAAGACACTCGCGGAGGCCTAAAGTATGTTTGTGTACATTTTCACAAAAAACGGTTCAGCCGTTTTGGAACCTATAAGTCACATTAAAACACAGTAGTTTAGATTAGGTATAATAAATTAAATCAGATAGATCACATGAGCATCAACTAGAGGGAGTGGACATAATTGTCCGACATCTTGCTGCGGTGGCTACCCGAAAGCCTCACGAGAGCGCGGCCAAAAAAACAAGAGGAAAAAGAGTGTAGATTGGTCACTTTGAGTCTCTATAGGTTGTATTCTTTGTTGTGCTTTATACCATTCGTTTTTGGTTGCACAAAAATACAGCATAATCTAGTGGTCAAATAATACACACTTTCCCTTTAAGTACAGAATACCTTGACAGTAGATGTCATTCATTTGTGTTGATCAGGGCTAAATATCACAAATTTTAGTTTTTGCATTTTTTTATATTTATTTAGTTTTTAATTGAAAATGAAATAAACAAATAATATAAAAAATATATCTATAATGCCTAAATCTCACCCCTTCTCTACATGGACTTCAAATTGAGCAGCATTAAAAATATTTTTACTATAAACACTTAGGTCAAGAATAACCTTTAAATAGTGATTATTTAAATCAAATTGATTCAAGCAGTTGTTTGGTGTTTTTTAATATTAATCAAGAATGTGAATTGAAAAACTAAATATTGCTATGTTTGCTTTTAATAGTATTTATTGTTGCATATGATATGTGGGTTGTCTTTCTTCTGATACGAACCCATTTTGGGTTTTTTTTGTTTTCATGAGCAAAATGGTACATTTCTCTCAGTGTGAATTATTTGGCTTCTGACGTCGTTGTATTGGGTCGTGCAACCAAAAACGAGTGCTAAAAACCGCAGTAAAAAATACAAACTACAGACACCCAAAGTGACCAAACTGCACCATTTTTCGCCTCATTTATTAGTCAAGAGTCTTGCAAGCTTTTTATATGTTTTGGGGTACCTGTAGCAGCAAAATGGAGAACAACTATGTCAACTCTAGGTGAGGCTCACGTTATGTAAAATAAGTGCAAATTTCTCCACTTACAAGTATTCAAAAATACATGTGTACATAATTGGTCATGTATTTTTGCTCATTATTGAACTTAATTTTACTTTTTTTTCCAGATTTTTGATTTTTGTAATGATATTTTCAATACTAGGAGGTGCCAAATAGGACACACTGTCCCTTTAAACAAAAACACAGATATTATTTTGTGTTTTTTATTTTATTTGTCTCTTCATAGTAACGAAACCAATGTTTTACGTCATTTTTGGGGTAAAGGGATTAAAATGAAAGGTACCAGGCTTTGGGTGTTTTTCTAAATTCTGGGGTTGTTTCAACAAAACAAAACAATTTTTTGTGGGCTGTCTTAAACAAAATAACAAATCGTTGGGTCAAATGAACACAACTAAGAGATTCTCTACTGTAGCAAAATGTTTTAGAGGTTGGTTTTAAAGGAACAGTGTGTATTATTTAGCGTCTTCTATTGGTAAAAAAAAACACCTTATTTTATTCAAATATTTTAAAAATATTTTTCTAAGAATCAGCAAAAATACACGAACCATCATATAAACATGCATTAAAAAAAAAAGTAGTAGGTCAACAAATATGCATGGTTTTTTATAACATGGGCCTCACCTAGAGGGAGCTGACATACAGTACTTATCTGGCAACTTGCTGCTACTGTCTTTAGGGGACCTTTGGAAATGGTCAGTATAACCCAAGGGTTGGGAACCTATTTACAATAGTCTTTGATCTGTGCAGCCCTTTGATACTCTTTGTGATTAAGGGCTATACAAATAAACATGACTTGACTTGACCTGAACCTATGGCTCACAAGTACCAAGGTGCCCCCTAAGGAGAGCTAGGGCACCTGCAGACCTGTTCCGAAAACAGCTCACCAGTACTCGGTCATTGAGATTTTCTAGTGAAATGTATGTGTCAGTGGTCTATTTAACCTTACTTCCAATAATCAACCTGGTAAAAACATAGTAACAACAAAGTAATGACATGACAAGTTGTAATTGTAGAAATACATATCAAACTGGGTGCCCATTGAGCTAATTAGTAAGATAAATTAGTTATTGGCTTGAAAAAGGTTGGAAACCCCTGGTTTAATCTGACATCTTTTTGGGTCCACCAGTGATGATCGTGCGCCCCCAAAAGTCACATGGCTGAATAAAACCTGCGTTGCTGGAAGAGGTTTGAACAATCCCTCCCACACCTGTTTGTTTGCTGTTGTTAAAGCTGACCAGGAACAATAATTGGAAAATTTACCTCTGCAAGTGGTAGATTTTGTGTGTGTATTGCCCTTTCTCGCCATCTTTCTCATAGGGCTCATTTTTTAGCACCTCCACGCCTTCGCCGCCTCCCGTCTCGTTCTTGCTGGCCTCAGCTACCGAGTACAGCTGGCCCACTTGATACTGCAAGAGAAAGACCAAAAAATAACTTGTGATTCTTTGCTTTATTTTTCCTTAGAATGCCTAAAGACGGATTTTTTTCTCAAGCGATTATTTTGAAACCACCCCCTGGCCTAACCACCATCTTGCACAGAACAATGGTGGGCTTTCTTTTTTAATCGGATTTAATCCGCTGCACGAGTAACCTCGGCACAAATCTGGACACGCGACTAACAGCGTTAGTGGAGGGGTCACGACACATTCCCTTGCAAGTGACTAGTGTTGCATTGCGAAATTGTAAAAACTGCGTCACGACAGCCTTTGCGGCTTCACACATTTAGATAATTGGATGCATGGAGAAAGTCAGTGCCAATGTGTCCTCACACGGCCGTTTCTGATTCATGCATTCATATATCCATCCATCCATTTTCTGCGCCGCTTATTCTTAGTAAGGTCGTAGAGGTGCTGGAGCCTATTTCAGACATCTTCAGGCAGTGGGCAGGGGACGCACTGAACCGGTTGCCAGCGATTCACAGGGCAAAGGCAACTACCTCATTCACACCTAGGGACAATTTGGACTGACCTATTAACCTGCCATGCATGTCTTTGGAATGTGGGAGGAAACTGGAGTGCCAGGGGGAAACGCACGCAGGTGAGGGGAGAACATGCAAACTCCGCACGGGGAGGCTGAACCCTGGACCATGGAGCTGTGTGTTAACCACAAAGCTGCTGTGCCACACTAAATTCATGGAGTTAAATGAAAATTGTAGTAAAAATAAACGAGTGACCCAATATTTATTTTATAACACAGAATAACACAGTAACACAGAATAGCAACAGTTAAATGTACTTGCCCATGAAGTAGTAATAGTCATAAAAGTGATTTTTTTTTTCAGTGTTTCTGTGTGTCCTGTAGGGCTGCAACGGATAGTCTAATAGAATAATAATAGATAGTAGAAATAGTCGACTATAGTTGCCAGACACGTTATTCCAATAGAATGAGGCATTTCCACATGATTATTCTCTGTCCTGAGAGTCGTTCATGCGCCATAGCGTCTGTCTTGAGCGGTACATACTGAAATGACGTAACAAAACTTTTAAAGTTTCAGGGCATTTTAGCCTGCACATGACCCTAGTGGTTAAGGGATCCAAACCAAACCAAAAACAATCGTAAATAAAAAGTTTTCAAAGCAGACCTTGTGAATCATGGCAGTGCCTCTGTAATACACAGAAATGAAATGAAATGATCTGCATTTATATAGCGCTTTTCAAGTCAATGACTTCCCAAAGCGCTTTACAATGTGCTTCACATTTCCCAATAGCAGCCTTGCAGCCATGTAAGGCGCTTACCTGCTTATTGGGGGTATTAGGGGTTCAGTGTCTTACCCAAGGACACTTCGACATGTAACACGGACGAGCCGGGATTCGAACTGGGATCCCTTGATCCCAAGACGAGCGCTTTACCTCCTGAGCTACTGCCGCCCGAACAGACAGTTATAGAGAACTGTCGGACAGCTAACCGAAATGGACTCTGACTCGCCTCAATAAGATTCACATATAACATTCAAGCCAATGCTGTTTTGATGACATGCATTGTACATTTTTACGCTTATATTTCATTATATAAGAGAGCAATACACTAGACTGTGCCTGATTAGAAATGAAATGCACACAGTCTGAAGAACAAACATCAATTTTTAAAACCGTTTGATTCCAAACTGCTAAGAATTGTTGAGTACTTTTGCTATAGACTTTGCATTCCACCACTGAATGTACCTTACACAATGCAAATATATTCATTTTATTTATGCGACTAGTGCTTCTACAGAGGTTTATTTGTGGATTTATGTCTTTACTGACCAAACATTCTGCATAATTAGTTTTGGATAGGGCATTTTTATTTTATTTTTTTTGGCAAAATCTGCAGTATGTTCAATAAAAGATGTATTTACCACTGTGCCAATTATTTGTGTTTATTTTCATTTGCTACATGATTAAATGACTTCATGATAAATTTGAGAAAAAATACAAATTATCCAATTAACTGTTTTAATAGATTGTAACTAGTTGACTATTAAAAATAGTTTTCAGTGCCCTAGTGTCTTGTCTAGTTTTCCACCCTTGCGTCAGCCAATCAGCTCCCTCAGCTTTGAGAGTTTTGTCCATGTATGTCTTGTCTCACTGACAGCCATTTCCTCTGTTGTTGTCGTAGGTGTTTTTTAAGTTTATTCTGATTGTTTGTCTTTAATATTGGACACCTGCAAAGAAGATGGCATAGGATGTCAGGGTGGTTCTTTATTTTGACTAATATGCACTAATATGGTTTCCTCCGGGCACTCCGGTTTCCTCCCACATTCCAAAAACATGCATTTCAGGTGAATTGGCCGGTCCAAATTGTCCCTAGGTGTGAATGAGCGAATGAGTTGTCTGTCCCTGTGTGCCCTACGATTGGCTGGCAACCAGTTCCGGGTGTCCCCTGCCCACTGCCCGATGATTGCTGGGATGGGCTCCAGCCCCCCGCGACCCTACTGAGGATAAGCGGTACGGCTGATGAGATGAGATGAGATGAGATGTACCATTATCACTATTGGCCAATAACAGCATGGTTCTTTGATTCCCACAAGAGTTTTGTAACCTGGGAGCTTTATTAAAAAGAAAGAGCTGGTGGGAGGACCTTTAGAACAATTTTAGAATTTTGAATTGTGAGGGTTTTTTGTACAGACCTCTTCTGTTCGACTTGTCAGTTCAAAATTATATATTGTGTTTTTACTATCACAATAATTAATGTCAATTCTCCTTATTTTGAGTGGATACTGATTGAAATGTAAACTTACAAGTCTTAGTCACATATTGTTCTTGTAAATCTTATTTGCTAGTTTGTACCTTAATGTTTGTCATTAAAGCCATGTTTGAGTACACACCTGATTCCCCATATTTGGGTTCACAATTCCCATTGACATGACATGATTGGCCTATTCTGTAAATGTTGTGTAAAATCATTTGTATTTTATATGAAATAAAGAGTAATTTCAGACAAACCCAATTCGACCAATAAATGCATCGATACATTTCTATAAATTCTGCCAAGCAACTCCTTGTTAATGCGTCCAGCCTCTTAACCGACCGGAAATAAAACCTAACCGTTTGTTGAGAAAATGTTAAAATGATGCAGCCTTTGTGACACTTCTCCAACGTCGGGGGAAGGGTCCACATCACACATTTGCGTATAACATGTCCTGCTAGATCTGAAGGTCAAGGGCGCTGAAGACACATCTCAGAGTCCTTCAGGCTCTTCTGCGCTCATACAAAAAATGAAACATGGTAGGGCATCTACTAGCCCAGTCTTTCTCAACTGGTGGTTTGGGACCTCAGCCTTGGAAAAATAATGCAGAGAAGAAGAAAATAGAGATCGTCAATTACGCTCCTTAACAGTAGATGATAATAATGCCTTGTTCGATTTATTCTACCTGTTCAGTCAAATGGAGCGTTTGATAGGTACCACATCTAATTTTATTTTGATTTTTCTGGATTGATTTTTTTTTCTGCCCATAATAACGGGTCCCAAGAAAGCAAGTGATAAGGGGAAGGAAATGTGGTAAACAGTGACAACAACGATCGAGTCGGAGACGGAAACGATTGCGAGATACGAAAATGGTGTGCGCTATTGAAGCGCTGATGCAAGGTAAGGTAATGGGTTTGAGAATGTTAAATTTTAAGCTTTTACCAGTATATTTATTTTTATTAACTAAACAATTAGATAATTACTGATGTTTAGGTACACGCTTCATAATTATTTTGAATTTATGTTATTATGTCTCTATTTTAAAGCAGTTTAAGGGGTCACCTATTTGCAGTGTAGGCTTATATGGGAGTATTTACTGTACTGCAATGTTTTTGGTTTTGCTGGTCATTGTGTTTTTTTTTATAAATAAATAAATAAATACATTTAAAAAAGGTGAATATATATTATCTGCTTTAAACTGCATAAACATTTAATTGAATACATTTCAAAAGTGGAATTTATTTCTTGATTTGGGTCGAAGCTTATCATTAGGTCGGAAAGGTGGGTCCTGATGTCAGACCAGTTGAGAATCAATGCACTAGCCAACGACAGATTTCAATCTCTAAAAAAAAAAAAAAATCTATTGTAGGTGTGCGCTTTCAGGAGTTTCTTTACCAACAATGACTAGGCCAGCAAAACTCTGGATACAAAAAGTACATCAACAGAACATTTATATTTACCTCTTCCACGGAGATTGGAAGAATCACACGACTGCAGGATAGAAGAAAAGTGGCAGTTAGTATAGAAAAAAACAAGTGTAATGAGAAACACTTAGTATCAAACAAAGTAAGACACAGAAGACAAAACTACCATGTTTTCCAGACTATAAGGCGCATGGAGAAGCCCTAAATTTGTCAGAAATTTGAAAGTGCGCCTTTTATACCGGATTAAAGTGATCAAGTTGGAAGTGCATAGTTATGATTAAATTCGACAGCAAAGGGTAACTCTTCTGCCTATGAGAAACATGCAGAGTGGTATTTAAAAACCCTTTTGTGGTTAATGTGTTATATGTTTGTTGCTAAAACTATTTTTAAGTGGTGAAACCAGATGTTATTATGTTAATTAATGTTTTACAAAACAAATTATTTCAAGTTTAATCTATTATTTATTCATTTTCCATTTAAAGTATTAAACTAACTTTATGCTGTTCAGTGCTGATTGTTATAAGAATACAGCTCAAAACTTTCTAATACAACTACTTTTAAATGTCACGGAAATAATTTCCCTGGTAACTAGTTGCTTTTCCTATTGGGTAAGTCAGTTACTAACTCAGTTTTTTGAGATAAAGCAGTGAGTAACTATAACTAATTACTTTTTTAAAGTAACATACCCAACTCTGGCTATTTTGAAAGTGAACCTGTGAAACCACTACAGTTTGTTCTATACTCAGACTCAAACTCCTCACTCCAGCGCTTGTTTTCGCATCTCATCTCGTGATCGTAATGTTGATTCAAACATGCGGAGGAAGAAAAAGTCTGTCCTCCTTCACAATCTTTAGAAATAACCATCTAAAAACAACTATTGTATCTGTAACTTTGAAAAATCAGACCGTGTAGCAACATTATAGGTTGGCATTTAAATTCTTATTGATGAAGCAAACTTCAACTAGCCTATTATTATTTTTGATAAAAATGACTTACTCAAATAGGCATTACATCGTGTCGAGAGTACAAACCAACATTAGCAGATAGAGCACAATGTCAAAATCAAGGCCACATCTGGCCCCCCAAAAAGGTTTTCTTTGAGTTTTCTGAGGTGGTCTTGATTTATTATTGTATGATAATCCAGGAATCAATGTGTACTTGTTTTCACCATAAGTTAGTTTTCCTTGTACTTAATTTTGCTGTAGTTTAGTGAATGATAGAAAAATGTTTTTATTTTTCCGTTTAAGAGATTTCAGCCCTCTTTTGCTAAAAGATATGCTACTCATGGTGTCTGAATAATACCTGCTTCTTTCATTTATACTTAACGTAGTGGACATTTTTATGTCAAAGAAATTTGTCTTTTGTGCCTGTTGAAAATTAAGGATGACTGGCAGAAGAAAATATTACTTCATTTATCAGATCATATTGGAATGTATTGTTAGCTCATTAGACCATATGTCTCTTTTATTTTGTTTTCAACATTTAATCAGTTCATCCCTTGGCTTGCAGCTGAATTCTTTATTCTTCCATACGATAGATCTTAACATGCCTGACATATAGTGAACTATCTTTTTTGGAATTCATTTCACTGTTCTGCTATTATTTTGAAGCAGATACTATGCATCTTCAATTCTTACTGTTGGCACGCTGCATTCAAAACATTTGAATTTTTTTCTCTCTCATGTTTTACAACACAAAGTGACTATGATTCGTACAAATTCTTGTCTGAAAAGAACACCATTTGGAAAACTCAATGCCACTCAAAATAAATTATCATAGCAATAGCATGCTACGCTAATGGCAGTACCAAAATATGTGGCAGTTTGGCACAATACTGCTTCCTCTGTTTGCTAATCTGTGGATCGACCCCAATTTTGCACAGCTGTTGCACGCAGGGCCATCCAAAATAAGAGTAATGACAATAATTAAAACATGCGCATCAAAAATCCAAATATTATTTCGGGATCTTTTTTTTCCAAGCATCCTAATTTATTAAAGTACTTATTGTTGATCCTGAATCAAACATCGATTATTTTGACGGATGTGAGCATGTCAGTTATCAACATTTACAGCAATAAAGCCCTTTGAATTCACTTCCAGGCACACATCCGATGACAATGGTGTCCTATTCCTAGTCTAGCAGTGGCAATATATTGATGAGTGGTGGTCTGTCAGGGCCTGCAAGGCCTTCTCCGCTGACCTAAAAGTATAACTGAATCATGTTATGTTAATTATATTTTTAAATACTTCCAGATTGTCTGTCAGCTTCCTTTAATTGCTTCTTCCCTGGTTGTGCTACTTCTAGATGCGGCTTTCATATTTGAGCATTTAACCAAACACATGTGTATAAAGAGGTGTATCCAATACAAAATTACTGAAGTATCTGTACACAGGGGGAGCGAGGCAGATCCCCTAGTTGTTACCTGAAGTGACTGGCACTACATACTGTGTTGATTTAATGTGATCTAAAGTAACACACTTAAAACAGTCTTCATGTTAACTAACAATTCGTTAAATTACATCAATTACGAAAGTTACACATGCCAAAGGCAACAACAATAAGTTGGCTACCGCGTTAGCTTAGCGTAGCAGTTAAAACCATTAGGCCCTTCTGGGTCGGACACGTGACAGACAACACTAGCCTTGATACATTCATACACATCTGAATTAACATACACTACTCCATGGATTAAAAAAAGAATAACAATCAATGACACACATACATTTTGGCTCCTACAACATTTCAGCCATTACTAATTCTGCAGGTCCCGAGGCATAAAATAAGTCAGAATAATGTTGTTGGTTTAGCTGACCAGAAACCAAGTTAGCGAGCCAGCGCCTTCTGGCGGACCTGGGAAAACCTCAGTAGTTTCACAAACTATGATTGGCCATGGAACATGAAGAAAAATACAGGATCCTAGTGTCCATTGCTTCTGTCGAACTGACTTTTTCAGCCTGAGATAAAAAAAAAACATATTTCCTAGATACGATAGGACAGGCTGGACTTTCAGCCTTAGCTTCGATGGCAATGGAAAATAACTTCTTCATGGAACTGAAACATGTGATTCCGTATGGCATAGTAATTGAAATCTTCTTAAGGTAATAAAGGAGGATGCTTTTGTGCGAAAATTAAAAAGGATTTTGAATGTGTAAGATGTGGCTTTATTCCTCAATAATAATTCTAAATATATGACACAATTATTGATGCTTTTTTATATGTGTCGCAGCTGTAGCTGCACTAAATGTTTTCTAGCCATAAAAATAGTTATTGAATAGTTGAATTGATTCAGACGTAGCACTATTGAAGGCTTAGGTGTGACCAAGGTTTGTACCCCTTTTTCATGGCCAAATCCAAGCACTTTTAAGGACTTTCAAAGCCAAGTATCCAATTTCTGCATGTCCTATTAAATCAAGAACTTTGGTGTGAATCATGTATTTTTCAAGAACCACAAATATATATGAAATTTGCGTATGTGATTTCTAATTTTGTGTGTGCATTTACTAAGACATAGGATTTTTAGATCTTAAGACAATCGTGATAGGAGAAAATAACAGTCGTATGTAGTTTACATTTTTAGTTGCAGGAAATTCTTCTCATACAATTTACTACTGGGAAACGCCACCTTTATTGTTTGCATGACCAATAATAAATGACTCAAGTTGATACATAATCCTTGCACTAATACATGTTTTATAGTGACCTGTTTAGGTGTGCATGCACCTGTCCTCTTGGGCGTAACCCATACGGGGGCAATGACGCTTCATCGGACAATGCCATACAAATTAATGCCAGCTGCCGTTAATCACAAGGGAAGAATAGATGCAATACCTGAGCAAAGCCACCAGAGAGCAGCACCAGCGTCATTTCTATCAGACTTGTTGAGAAACATGCCAACAATTACAAGCATTTACAAGCACTTCAAACAAAATCAAAGCACTTTTCAACCCTTGAAAACATATAATTAAAATTCTGGTATTTTCAAGGATGTCAATTACCCGTACAAACACCATGAGACATGTACAGGCCACCACTGATATTGATTAAACTCATGTGACCAAGCCATGTAAAAGGAAGATGGCTATAGGTGTGAGCAGATAGCTTTGTCCTTGCTGCTACCAGGCCTCGACTTCTTCCAATCATTTTCACATCTTTTTTCTGTGTGTCTCTCTTTTTATTGACTTCTTGCTACATATATTCTTCTAAAGTGGCCCCGTGAGAGCTTTCACCTTCATCGTGCATGGAGGAGGAGTGAAAGAGTAAATGAAAGACGAAATTGGATGCTATTGAGGCATTTTACATGTTTGACTCAATCCATGTGCAAGATTTGAAGGGCAAAGCCGCCATGCATGCCTGAGCCGGATGCTGCACGTGAGGATGATGATATGAAGGATGATGATGCAGACGCCTTCATCATCTCGTTTCATGCAGTGGAAATATGAAAACCCACATCCTCCTCCTCCTCCCTCCATCCTTTCATCCTCCACCCTTAATGTCGCGCGCGCGCACACACACACGCATACTTACAATTCCTTGATGAGCATCGTTGGGTAATTGAATATGAAATAAAGGCGCTCAAAAGAAAATGTGGTGTAGAATAGCGCGGATGCTCCTTTTCTTCTTTTCCTTATCCGGTTTTTCACCAGCTATGTCATTCTAGCTCCACAAGCCGCCGACTGGCTGCTGCCTTGCGCGTTGACTTCCTTCCTGCGCGCGGCCTGCTACTGCAGAGAGGGGGGAAGGGGGAAGGGGGTAGCATGCATGGAAGGGGGTGGAGGAGGTAGCAGTGGGTGAGTCCATTTAGGGTATTAAGACGGGGGTGGTAATAAAAGAACAGTGGTTAAATGGAGCTACGCAGCATTCGTTCCTAAAATACACGCTAAGAATGAATAATTTATAATGATATAAGTGGACGGAGAACGGCCTAGCCACTGGCCCTTTAAGGCACCTGCGTAGGCGTCAACGTTACTTGTCTGACGTCACTGGTGGGCCAGCGTTGTTAAAAAGTCCTCCTATCACGAAACAGCAGTGAGTGACGTCACAACACGGTGTCATACACGCTGCTTCTAAAACCAGAGGAAAATACATAAACAAATAACTGTAATGAAAATGTATAAAACAGGTACCAAAAGAGAGATGGGAGCCTGAAGAGAGATGGGAGCCACCGGGCTCTACTTGCCCAAGAAACACCTCAGGAAATGGTGCCCCTACCACATTAGTGGTGAAGGGATACAAGGTTGTCGGGGGTTGGGGGGCAGGGGTAGATATTGCCCACCCACGGACACATTCTGCCTACCCAAAGGAAAGTGGATGTAGTAATGAAGGCAGTCTGGGCAGAGCATATGCTATCTCATTGATATTGTGTATGTGGCAGCCCCTCCCATCATAACCCTTTGTCTTAGTGATGGGAATTCCATCTCTTTTTAGAGAATTGTCTCTTTCGGCTCCTCCCCAGATTGCTTTTGGTGCTCTAATCAATATATTACCAATTATTGGGTAAAATCATGCACAAAATGACTCAAGAGGAGGAAATGTATCACAAAAAGAAAAGAAAGACAGCAATGAAAAAAGAAACAAAATGATTAAAAAAAAAAAATTCAAAAAAAGCATTATAAATTAATACTTTTTTTTTTAAAAAAAGGCTGGGGGAAAAAGAATCACGAAAAAAAGCAAGCACCTAAACTCTGAAAAGACCAAAATGTTTGTAATTGGTCCGTCAAAATGCAGTGACTTGTTCTGACATTGACAAACGTAATATCACCCAAAAATTTAGGTGTCAACCAATATTTTACGTTGACACTATCTGTGTATTATTTGTTATTGCAGCATCCATTGCGGCCTGGTCATCCAGGAAGGGGGATTACCTCATGTGTGGTCCCTTCTCAAGTTTTCTTCATTTTCCTTGTGTTGAGGTTTTTTAGTTTTTTTCTTGCCCTTATGTAGGTTTTAGATCAGGGGATGGTGAAATAATAGTCTGTGGTTTGCAATAATCTGTGGTCTGTGCAGCCCTTTGAAACTCTTTGTGATTAAGGGCTATACAAATCAACATGACTTGACAATAAAAACACGTAAAAAATAGGAAAAAAAACAAAAGAAAAAATGGGTAACTAAAGAACAAAATAAAAAAATAAAATAAGTAAAGAACTCGGAAAAACAAAGTAAAACTAAAACAAAAAGTAAAATGAAGAACAGCATGACACAGACCAGGAACGGAGACAGGACCCAATTGTGTTCGTTTTACTCAGTTTTTATTAAGAAGGAGAACAGGACTTGCATCCACGATCCGATGATCGTCGGTCACGGGTAGCAGATAGCAGGAACGCGGAAGTGGCACTTCCGTGTCGAGCGAGGGTAGTTGTTGACAGCGAGAAAAACAGGTCGATGGCCGGGGCGGAGGAGCAAAAACATAAACGGGTCCAGAAAAGAGGTCAGCAACAGGTATCAGACAGAAAACAGGGCAGGATAGAGTCGGAGAGTCACAAAAGCTTGCTTAGCTGGGAGCATAGGTTCGCAGACGATCTGACGGGTTTTTTCAGGAAGGCTGGAGTTTAAAAAGAGTCCAATGGGGCAGCCACAGGTGCCTCGCATCAGTAATTATGACACAACAGTTTAAAAAGAAGGGATAAACAGAAACAGAAGAAAAAAGAAGAAGAGAAAAGAAATTAAAATAACGAGAAAAAAGTAGGGTGAAAATGTTGTGCAACCCCACATCATGCGTCTGATATGCCCCCCCTGAGAGTTTATGTCTGGTGACGCCACTGTCACAAACTAAGGAATAGATGAACAATAGATGAAAAAGGCAAAATTGTGCAAAAGGATGAAAACAAAAAAGTTATATATTAATGATCCTGTATACGTATAAATAAAATGGGTGCACTCACAATGGCAGTTGAACAGAACATATCATAAGTAATGTAGTTTAATTTGTGTCTTTTCTCAAGACGTTTAAAATAGATTAATCAAATTTAAAAGGAAGCTTAATTCTACTTATTCATCATGGACTGTTCTATATTCTATCAGTCTTTATAATTATTCATCTGCCACTTTCCTTGATTTTGTGTCTTGACTATTCATACCTACCTACCTAGGAATCTATCAGTAGCAATTGTTTTCTCGAGTATCACTCACATTGTATGTCTATTTCTTTGTACTGCTGTATGCAGAAACATTAAGTATTACAATCACGTGAGTGGCCTCCAGATGTCCTCCCTGAGTCGAAGGGTCCAGGTCCTTTAATCCTGACCTGGCGTCCCAGCAAGAGTTCAGCCACGAGTGCGTGGATGCGTGAGCAGGGCTCGGTCATTATGTAACGACGGAGCTGTTGCCATATTTTTAGCGCATCAGCATCCTGCATCCGACCGCCAGCATCCGCTCGTCGTCATCCTCGGATTTGCCGTCGGAAAGCATGTCAGGGACGCCGTTCCATGAATGAATGAAGCGAGCGACCAATGTGGTAATTAAAGCGTGTCAGATGCAACCGACTGGGGAAAATTCTCTCTATTGTATGTACAAAGTCAAATCACAATAAAAGATTCTGTTTTAAATTGAACTCAGAGATCTTGTTATGGCTTGGTGGTAGATGATGGACCCATGTGGGGGAGGCAGGAAATGGAAAAAGGAGTTCTTAAAAAGAAAGTTGTATTCAATAACAAAAACAGGATCAGAGTAGCAACAAAGAAGTCTGCACAAAGCAAAAAACAAGTCAAATTAAGTTTGGTATAGCCCTTATTCACAAGAAGTCTCAAAGGACTGTAGCGGGTGGTTGGGTGATTGGATCCCTTAACCACTAGGGTCGTTGGGGCACAATTACCTGTGGTGTGTTTTTTGGGAAGTACAGCCAATTGCCAATACACCATCCCCTGATCCAAACTTTCAAGATGGCAAGGAAAAACTCAAAAAGCTCAGCTTGAGGAAAATGGTGATCCGGTAATGATGTAGGGTGTAAGGGATCTATTATAAGCCCCTAGAACTGCGACACCAACAAAAAAAAGGGGAATCGTGAAAGTTGTCATGCGGTTTACAAACAAACAAGAAACAAAAACAATCCTGACAAAGACGGAACTAGAAACACAGAAACTGGAAAAGGGGAAAAGGGGAAAATAAAACCAGAAAACAAACTAACCCGAAGGTGGATATGAAAATGGCAATGAAAACCAGAATGACGATGGCGATAAACAATTAAAATTGTCATTGCCCCAACAAACATGTAAAGATCAAAATGTCCTTTTTAAAAGGGCGGGATAGTTGGGCACATGTGTGCGGTGAATGGTTACAGCCGTGCCCAGTTCATGGTTGGGGCTCTCTGATCATAGGAGGTGTGTCAGACCTTACAGATCTGGTCAATCGCCTTGACAAAGCATCAACCCAGAATGGGATGGAAATTAGTACAGAAACAAACAAAAGTGATGACCAACAACCCCCAATCAACCATCAACCACCAAGAGCTTGATCATGTCACCAAAATATATTGGAGCAGTCATAACAAAAGAGGAATCGGAACCTGAAATCATGGCCAGGATATCGCAAGCCACAATGACACTTTCCAGCCCTAAACCTATCTGGAGCGACAAAAACATAGCTATGAAAACACCAGTACTTCAGAATCAAAATCACCTTTATTATCATTTAGTTGCTCCAACAAAATTAGGGTTGCACTCAATGTTCCCTCTAATTTTCCATGGGTCTGAGCGTTCACACAAAGTCGGTGAGCAGCGCTTGAAACAACAGTGAGCAACCATAATCCCAAGTGTGGCAAGATAATTAATTATCAAACATCTCCAAAACTTGACATCAAGTTACATTTTGCTGAGTTTCCAGCAATAAAAAATTATTTTTCTCTTTTGAATGAATTTACTCATGTACTATTGCAAAGGTTGTGCGGCCAACAAACACCGTTTGTTCTTACAATTCTTTCACAAGATATCCATTTCTTTTTATTTCCTGACATATTTTGTCGCATAATATTAACATTTTTAGGGGCTTATTTAATCGGTTGTAAGATACAGAACTGTACTTAATCACATTTTTTAGTGGAAGTACAATATTGGCAACAAGATTCACTCGATATAATTAAAAATTATTTGAATGCAACACAAACTTTTTCTCCTTTTTTCCGTGTTTTTTTCTACTTTTTGGTTACTTTTTTCTTTTTCTTCTCTATTTACTTTTTTTCCTAGATTTCTTTCTTTTCTTTTTTATTTATTTTTTTCTAAATTTTTCCTTCTATTTTTCTCTTCCTTTTGTTTCTTTTTCCTCAGCTTTTCACTACTTTCTCATTTTGGTAATTTTTACTTTTTTGTTCTATTCCCCCCTTCCTTTAAGTCATGTTGTGAATAATATTACATAATATTTGGTCATGTTGGGATTAAAGAAGCAAAAACAACCCGAAAAGCCGTTTAGGACCCGAAAGAGACGGTTCCTTTTAGTGAGCCGAGCTGAAGAAGCCGGTTCTCGACAAACTCTACTGACTTTACTTTTCAACTTCGTTCGACATTGACTTCAAAATACCGCATTTGGGACACAACGTCAGGAGGGGAACCCGTGTATTTTTACCTTCATGCACTGTAACTTTGAATTAAGTCGCTTCTTAATTAGTAATTTTGAGCCCTCATGTTTGTGCACTGGCTAGATTTTCTTGTGTGCTGGGAATGTGCGAGCTGTGCGCAATTGCGCGCGCGCGCAGCTTAGAGCGAACACTGGTTGCACTCCAGTTGGCAAAATTTACAAAATGAAAAACACAAAAATATAAAGCATTCACCTTTAATATGTAGTATTCACATCTTAAACAAAAATTATATACAACCGGGATATTGCACTTTTTGAAATAATAAATACCTCTTTTTGAGCACCCTTGCCTCCAATTAGTGCCTCCCCCCACATGGGTCCATCATCTCTTTAACACCGGCAACATCACAGAATAAACTGGTGCTAACTTTGCCACCACCTAAACTTGGGCCAGGAACTGTGAGCAATGGAGAGAGCTGGCCAGATTTGGGTCCTCATTGGTGCCCCGACGATAACGGGACCGAAGTTCTCTTGAGCCAGATGAAAAGAAGCATGATCAATACGCAATACAATTTTAATTATGTGATGAATGCAAAAAAAAAAAAAAAAAAAAAAAAAAGGAACCACAGTTTGGATACAATTTTACTTTGTTGTCTATTCAGTTTTGAGTTGTTTTCCCGACAGTGCACATTCATAGTCTGTAGTATTTAGAAAAATAACTACATAAGGGGGAATCGTTTCATGTTATATTTTACGTAAAAAAATCAATAAACATCCCCTGATTATATTAAACTATACGTTTACGATGGCATCAATAAGGGAATTTAATTTTCACTGTATTTAAAGGTGCAGGATTGTTTAAAAACCAGCAGATGTCAGTATACACACAACACAAAAAAATCAAGAAAAGGAAAAAACGTGTGCTGTAGTAGAATATTAAAGTAAAAAAAGAATGTTCCTGATCGATTATTAGATTATATTTTCATATATATACATATATATATATATATATATATATATATATATATATATATATATATATATATATATATATATATATATATATATATATATATATATATATATATATATATATATATATATATATATATATATATATATATATATATATATATACACAGCAAAGGCTGTGAATACTTATGTAAATGTGATTTCTTAGTTTTCTATTTTTAATAAATTCAAAAAAAGTTAAAAAAAAAACAACTTTTTCACATTGTCATAATGGAGTATTTTGTGTAGAATTTTGAGATAAGAGATTAAATTAATACAATTTGGAATGAGGCTGTAACATAACAAAATTTTGAAAAAGTGTTATTATAACAAGGTGTATATATATATATATATATATATATATATATATATATATATATATATATATATATATATATATATATATATATACATACACCTTGTTATAATAACTAGTTACATGATTTGATTCATGTGAAAGTGTTTGGAATTTTAAGGGGACACTTACATTCACAAAACATTCGTAGCACTCTTCCCAACATGATACCAAACATAAGCCCACAAAAAGGTGTGCCATGCAACCTTTCATCAGCAAAGAGGCCCGATAGCATACACTGGTTTAACCGCTCCGCCTCATATGGTCTGATCCCGCCTTGGCCACCCGCTGGCCCAAGCAGGCCACCTGGTTGGCCAGTTCAGTCATTCTTAACTATCCTTCGCCATTGACGTCCATTCCTAGCACACACCCGTGCATCCATTAAATGAATCGACCTCACCAGGTGGAAACGTTTGTTGGACTGGAGAGGGATGGGCACCACCAGGCTGTACTTGCCCCAAAACACACCAAAGGAAATGGTGCCCCTGCCGAAATAGTGGTTAAGGGATCCATCGACCCACCCGACCCACATCCAGAGCACTTTTCACCCCATCCATCCAACCATATGTAGGCCTCTCATTCTATTTTCCACCACTTCTGCACTACATACTCTCTTAGTCAAACAACCATCATCCATTCTTTCAATATGTCCAAACCATCTCAGAACATTTTCATAAACCCAAATTTAGGTCTGTAGTGGAAGATATTAAAAATGGTCAGCAAGAAACAATATCTTATTCAATAGATCATTAGCCTTTGTTCGACATCACTACACTCAGGCATCAATTCAATGCTATAAAAAGATGGCGCATAGAAGGTGATTACACACGTTGAACTGAATGTTTGGCAAACCTCGCTCGCAGACACTCGGAAGCTAATCAAAAGCGCTAAACACTAAGCAACCGCTCACTAACTATGACATCATTGATTCACACAAGCTCTGCGGCTCATGCGCCAAATTATAACGCGCAGTTTAAACCACCAGTTAAACTTTTCCAGATGTGTCCAGCTTCTCCGGAATCACAGAAGGGAAAAAAAGTTCCGACTTGACCTTGACCGATTGAAGTTGAAGGCACACTTCGCACAAATTTGGTTTTTACGCTTTTAATCAGACATCAATTCGGATTTCCGGGCTGGATGCTGACTATGCCGGGTGAGGTACTACTTTCCAGTCCTGGTGTGTATGTGCAGGGACTTAATCGTCACAATTTAGAGAGACTTTGAGTCATATTTTTAGTTGCAGTTTGGCTTAGCGGTCACTTAACAGGTTCCAAAGCAATTGTGATGATTTGGCAGGATGTCAGTTCTGTAAAATAATAAGTAAGTTTGCAAAAGGTGCAATGGGGGCAAAATGACCATCGCTAAACTGCTGTCTCTCCACATGCCGAGATTGATGGCTTGGGTGCAGCTGTGGAGAACAGAAAAACGAGTTCAAATCTATCAAATTGTCAAGTGGAGAATGTCAACAAATAAATTCTATGAGTTACCCACAGAAAAAACACAAAAAACAAACATAGGCAAAAATGCAATGTGTTGGATTAGCTACAACGAGGACGCTACCTGACAATGGGGACTAAGACCCCATGTAAAAAATACAATTGCGAAAGGAGGTACAAGAAAGAAAGAAAAATAATGTTTGGGTCTTGGTTGCGAGATAAATTGTTGAATGTAAATAACGTAAATGGTCTGCATTTATATAATGCTTTTCAAGTCACTGAAGACCTCCAAAGCGTCATACATGCAAGGCAACTACCTGCTTATCGGGGGCATTAGGGATTCGGTGTCTTGCTCAAGGACACTTCGACGTATAACACAGGAGCTGCAAATCTTGCAATTTCTTGATCCCAAGACGAGTGCTTTACCACCTGAGCTACAGCCGCTACTGCTGTCATGTTAAGAAAAAATAAATCTGGAAAATATATTTTACTTAGGATGAAGAAAAAAACACTCTCATTAATATGTTTTTTTAAATATTGGAAAAATGTAAGTTTAAATCCATTGATGTCTTTGCTCCTATTTTAAGTGCTTGAACTTAAAATTGATTCCAGCCAAAATGCATCTGGGGATACACCGATTTTTACAACCATAAGGTTGAAATAAAAGTCTCAGATTTTCTTCGAAATGTGTAGTGCGCCACATCGTGCTGTGCGCCATGTGTCTCATGCAGAGCGGCGGACGTAGACCAGCTCAGTGGCCTTACGGTTGGGCGCCTAAGACTGGGATGTCAGAGGTTTGAGCCTTGGCCAAGTCAAGACGTACAACATTTTTGGGTGAAACTCAATATTTTTGTGAAATCGTCCACATTTCCAACTAAATGCGATCTCTTGTGTATTCTATATGTCTCTTATGTAAACATCGCCACGTCCCGCTTGCGCTGAAGACACGTGACATCAGATGCAATGCATTGATGGCGGAAGTACTTTGGATGCTAACGCCGTACCGTATCTAGCAATTTGAACATTATTCTTATCATTAGTCTTGGTGATTTCGTTTCATGAAACGGTGTAATTTTTTCACCCGGACCAGGAATATGATAGCACAGAAAATGAAAAGAATGGCTTGTCGATGCTCGGCCTAACATGTCTGCTGGGACTGTTCTTGTAACTTTCCGAAAGTGACCCTGAACGTGACCTGACAGTGAAGATACTAAACCTTTTAATGAAGATTTAGCGAAGCTGTTCTGGTCAGAAACAGAGTACGAGGATTTTGACAGTTTTGTTTTATATGAACTACAGTACCTGTAATAAAAAAAAAGTGAAAACCGAGCTCTGTTTTGCACTAGCTCCTTTTTTCTTTATAACCAGCTATTGAGGCTGCTCCTTTTAACACAGTGAGCTTTTATGGTCATAAAAATACAGTATATTTATTCTACATAAAAACAAAGATATTGACAGATTTAGATTATTTATTGATTGATTGATTTGTTTGTTTGTTCATTTATTAATTCATTTATTGGTTTGTTTATTTATTTGTTTGTTTATTTATTTGTTACCCTACTACAGGACACAATTCTTGAGTATTAGCAATTTGGAATCCAAATTAAAATCCATATTTTGACGATCAATTTAGTTTAGGGGTTTTAAAAATAAATACTATTTATGGGGGTTGTTGGTCATTTTTTTGGGTGAAATGACAACATTTACAGCCTGTTTTCTTTTATAAAACATACCAACTTTAATGTTTTTTTTAAGAACAAAACTCAACCGAGTGAGGAAAATTAACTCAAGTAGTAGTGGATTTTTCCACTTCCGAGCTGAATGGACTTACTTTTGACCCAACTGTTTTTAGAATGTAGTCTGAAATTAAAATAATCTATATTTCAAAGCCCCAGTGTGGAACTCTGATTATGTCTTCTTAAAAGACGGTTAGCAAATACTGTACAGTGAAAACTGACAAGCACTTAAATCTGCAAGCAAAATCAATGTCACAGCACATTTTTAAAGTCATAGTTCCTGATCCTTTTAGGGACTTTCTATTTTTTAGGGGCAGTAGCTCAGGAGGTAGAGCGATCGTTTTAGGATTAAGGGATCCCAGTTCGAATCCCGGCTTGTCCGTGTTACATGCCGAAGTGTCCTTGGGTAAGACACTGAACTCCCAATACCCCCAATAAGCAGGTTAGCGCCTTACATGGATGCACAGATCACGGCCACTATTGGGAAATGTGAAGCACAATGTAATGCGCTTTGGGAAGTCACTGACTTGAAAAGCGCTATATAAATGCAGATCATATCATTTCATTTCCTTTTTGTTATTTTTCATTTTATGTTAAGTTTAAAATTTAGTAGAAATTCCAAATGAGGAGATAAGATATCAGCGAATTACAAATTTACAAGGAGGATGGCAGAGAAGCATTCAGATAGGAAAGGGCCTCCCCTTGAGCCCTTTCTTTGTATTAACAGCAACATGATTGGCCAACAGGGACAATGTTATAAATTGTGCATAATAAACAAAATAACAAACCACATTGCAAGATAAAAGTCAAAACAACGAACAGTGGGCCAAAATAACAAACAAACAACTGTTCGTCATTAACAGGCAAAATGAGGAAAGGCCATGCCATTCTTAGCAAACATCTTTGCAGGTATCCAAAGGTAAAAACAGAAACATATTTTAGTAATCAATCCCGCTTTTGCATATCAGGGCACAGAAAATACATAAATAAATAAATACATTCTTTATTGAAACCTACATTAAATGATTTGCTTACCAAATCACTGTACTTGGCCCCCTTTCTTTTTGGTTTTTATATGATCCCGCTTGGTGACATTATCCGCAAGTATAATATTAGTTTCCATTGCTATGCATATGACACTCAACTGTATGTGCTACTGGAGACAACTGGACATTTAAATTGTAGAAATCTGGAGGCTTACCTTACTGAGATTCAAAGATGGATGTCACCTATTTTTTTACGCCTTAACCCAGAAAAAACTGAAATGTTGATTATTGGTCCAGCTCACTGTCGTGAGTGGTTTTCAAACACTACCCTGAACCTAGACAAATGTAATATCACCCATAGTGACTTGGTCAAAAATCTAGGTGTTATATTTGATCCTGATCTGTCGTTTCAGTCACACGTGAAGAATATTACTTGAATAGCTTTCTACCACCTCCGTAATATTGCGAAGATTCGTTCGATGCTGTCCCAATCAGATGCAGAGGTTTTAATTCATGCGTTTATTACTTCTCGGCTTGATTACTGTAATGTATTGCTTTCTGGTCTCCCGATGTGTAGCATTAAAAGTTTGCAGCTGGTTCAGAATGCGGCAGCTAAACTTTTGACTAAGACCAAAAAGTTTGAGCATATTACTCCTGTATTGGCCAACTTACACTGGCTCCCAGTCCACTTAAGATGTGACTTTAAGGTTCTCTTATTAACATATAAATGTTTGCATGGACTTGCACCCTTTTATCTCTCTGATTTGATTTCCCCCTGCACGGAGTCTGCACTCGGAAAATGCCGGTCTACTTGTGACTCCGTGAGCCAAGAAGTCTGCAGGCTCGAGAGCGTTCTCCATCCGGGCCCCGGTGTTATGGAATGCCCTGCCTCCGGAGATAAGATCTGCAACCTCAATGGAAGTTTTTAAATCGAGGCTTAAGACACACTTATATTCCAAAGCTTATGATTGATGCCCTCCTCATATTCTGTATTGTCCTGTCTTTTTCCGACTGCCTGCCTGGTGGTAATACAAAGGAGAAGGACGCTTTGGAGATGAGTCAGCTGAACAGCGTTTGAACTGAAGCGTGTGAACGCCTGCATGGACCAACTGGCAGAGATGGGAAACTGCTTCGTGGCCGTCATAGACTTTATGGACTAGTTACAGGCTGGGGGCGTCGCTGCTGACAAATTTCAACATGTTGCCTAGTTTTTACTATGCTTGTGTATAGTAATGCTAATTGTGATTCACCCTGTTCATCCTGGAAGGGGGATTACCACTTGTGAGGTCCTTTCTCAAGGTTTCTCTTTTTCTTCACGCTGAGGTTTTGGGTTGTTCCTTGCCCGCATGTTGGTTTAAGATCAGGTAATTGTGTAATCGTAATCCTGTGCAGTCCTTTGAGACATTTTTGTGATTAAGGGCTATATAAATAAATGTCACTTGACTTGACCAATTTTATTGTCTTTTAGGTATTTTAAAATGGATAATACATCACAAAATCCACAAAACAAAAAACTTAAGAAAAGAAGATGACGAGGTAAAGTCAAAATGAAGTTGAAGAGAACTGACCCCATTTCGAAGATTGGATTTGCAATTCATATCACAAGAACTAAGACCAAAATAGTCCATAGGCACGTTTGTTTAAAAAAGTAATTTGTTGTAGTTACGCAAGTAAGGTCACATTTATTTGTACAGCCCTTGATCACAAAATGTCTCAAAGGACTGAACAGGTTTCAATTACACTATCCCATGATCTTAAATCAAACTCACTACTTCTTCCAAAAATAACTTAAGTTAGTAACTGAGACACTCTTTTGTAAAAGCAACTAGTTACCAGGGATTGTTTCTATTTTCGTTACTTTAAAACTAAGTTTTTGTATGTCAAAAAATTCAAATTTTTCTGTGCAGTATTCGAGAGTTGAATAGAGAAGGACAGACAGGTAGTTGTGTTCTAAAACCTTGTAATAATTATTCCACCTCAACAGCAACAAAAATAAACAGCAAACAATATAATAAAAAAAAAACAATCAGCAGTTAACCAGATTATCATCAAGGTATGGTTGACGGATAATATCCCTAAGACCCACAAGGCACTCTTCCATGTTATGCTGAAATTCAGCAGGTGCTGAACTCAAGCCAAAGGGGATTCTGGTCCACTGATAAAGGCCCTAGGACGTTATGAAGCCAGTAAGGTGTTGACTTTCCTCACTCAGGAACCCTTGGTGGTAGGCCTTCCCCTGATCCAAGACTGAGAACCAAGAGCTGCCTGTGAGCGAGTCTAGCATATCTTTGATTCGAGGGATTGGATAACAATCAGAGATCGATTTTCTGTTCAGTTCTCTATGATCACAGCAAAGTCTCAATGTCCCATCTTTCTTCCTCACACACACAACTTGTGATGCGTATGGGGATCTTGACTGGACAATCCAACCACAGTTCAGCAAGTCCTGAAGATTTACTTTGACCTCATTATGTCGTGGTTTGGGGACTGATATGTGTGTTCTCTTTACTAGAGTGGGGTCTGAAGACTAATGTGAAGTTTCAGGGAAGGGATACATTCTATGTCATCATCATCATAGGCAAATGCATGGCACTCCTCTCTCCGTAATTGCTTCACAGTGTCCCTCTGGTAATCAATTAAGTCGAAATGATCAACTAGGGGATCCCAAAGACTTGGTTTTGGTGTTTTTGGTTGGTGTGTAGTGTTCCATTCTCACTGGATAGGCAGTCTTGACTATCTGGAGGTGACCCAGGACTGTGCGTTTATTTAAGGTCAGTATCTGCTTGCTGACATTCGCAATGGGGATCAGCACATACATTGACCTGTCAGTGGGTATAGTGACTAACCCCTCTTCAACGATGACCCCCTAAGGTAAGGCGTGTTCTTTACCAGGCACAAGTAGAAGGTTTTCACCTTGAAATTGTGCTCCACTACTAGCTTTCATTTACACAACACTGACCTGCCCAGCTGTAAGTTGGATCCTATTCTTCCCCGTATGCAGAATTCCCACTTATTCCTTAGTCTCTTGGGACTGAAGTCTGAGCATTGACGTTGCAGATTTAAAAGTTACCGAAAATGCCTTGCTCACTTGGAGAATAGTTGCTGACCTTGTCTCCGAAATCACCTGCCCATTTAGCACAGCTTCTATTACATTAAAGCCAATCATAGGCTGCTCCGCAACATTTGAGTCACTTGCCACTAGAGCGGGTACTAACAGTGGTTCTTCTATGTGAGCTACGTCATTGCCTAGCCTGAAATCCACCTCCACCCAACCCCGGAAGGATATTTCTGTTTGGTTTGCTGCCAGTCCAATTAATCTGTCTGACCCCCAACAGTTCATCAATAGGTCTCACCACGCGATGGGGTAAATTCACTTTCCTCCATTTCTCATTAATAAGACCAGACTGAACACTACTATCCCAAAATGCTTATACATGGGCCCCGTCTAATTGACAATGCACAGTACATCTCTTACCGATGAGGTCTAGGAGTTTGGCCTGGCGTCGGGGTGAGAAATAGTAGGGCTCTGGAACAGAGACGTTATTTGGGTGAGAGCTGTCTGCTCAGTGGGACTCAGTGGAGGTTCATGTCCATTGGCTACCAAGTGTCCCGGCCCAGCAACCCTCTCCCGTTTCCCTGCTGTTGTCTGCCCTGTCGACACCCTCTGGAGAGGTGGCCATCTTGGCAACACATGAAGCAGTGTCTGCATGACTCTCCAATCTGAGCCTCCAAACAGGCTCTGCGTCCTCTTCGTCTGTCACTGGTGAGGGCTGAAGATCTGCCAGCTCTATCTGTTTGAGTCTTTTTGTTAGCCTCTGTACACTCCAGAACCATTTTTTTCATTTCCAACAACTTTGCTATGAGCCCTTCTATGAGGTGACTGGTGATGGTATCCTGCCCTGTGCTGTGTCCCTTTCTTATTTTTGGCTCTGAGCTCAGCTGTGTTTGTTGGGCCTTTGTGATCTTCTGGTGAAGGTTTAGGGGCATGGGCTGACACCTCTATTTGAATTTCACTGAGTTTAGTAGGCTTGTTTGTTACTGTTTTCTACAGTTTTGCTGCCGTTCCTGCTTCAGGTTTGCTGCCTCATTTATTAACTCGATCAATTCTTCATCTGTCACTCTGAGACTTTTAAGGTATGGTTTAATGTGGAACTTTACAGCGTCACTATACAGTCCTGATGATGCCAGGGGCAGACGAGATCGAAACTGGACAGATCAGAGCTACTGCGAAGGAGAAGCACCGTTGGCAGAACTGCGTATCATCCTGCGGAAGCTGACAACCCTACGCAGAGCTGAGTTTCACAGGAAAGAGCAAGCAAATGGGCAGCCTTCATAGCCAATCACTTCCGTTTTGCTAAGCAGTTGCTTGGGGACAAGCAAAGTGTCTGACTCGAATGATCAAGAGAGAAGGTGAACTTCTTCCTCAAGAACACAATGACCGAGCCATTGAGGGAAGAAGAGCTATGTCCCACGGCCAGGTTCTGAAAGCAGTTGCTGAGAGCACCGTCCTGGCAATCAGCATGGCAAAACACTATCGAGCCCCAAACAAGGCAGTCCCTTTCATCAAGGCAGGAGAGAAACCCCAGGCATGTGCACAGACAATTACAGGACTCCTCCACACTGCCTCTGATTTGCAGTTAAATTTTGACCAATGACGAGAGAAAAATAGTGCCTCGAAGGGACACATCTCTCGATTGGTGGGTAACCGGCTCCCACTTCCAAGAGCTAGCTCATAGAGCCCCATTGTTGACGAATAACACGAGTCTGTTGCCGCCGCATTCACCAATTAACCTTTTCTTTCACCACATATTAAAAACTGTATTCGTAATCACTATCTAACTGTACGGCAGTTGCTGTTTTGAATCGTGACATACAACAAAAATACGTGATGTGAAAAACTCGGAGGAAAGCTGAAAACTGATTTATTCAAAGTAATGCACTGCTTTTGACTGTCAGTAGCGATTACCGTGTTGTAACGCCGGAAAAAGATTACCCAGTTACTAAAAAAATAACGCCTTCACGCAACACTGATAGGAAGTGACACAGATTTGCTTTAGCGAACCTTTGCCATTGATGCATCACAGAAGAATAATCCTAAACTCAAACAAATAAATGATATAGCAGCCTCACCTTCTATCCTGAAAAGCCATGGCATCTAAATAATGTGCCCTTTCAACTAAAAGGCCCAAACTTGCAGATGTTCGTTATTCATTTTGAAAGCCTTGGAGGAGATCTCTTTAGCTCTTTAATTCCCATCATTGTCCACTCTTGCAGTATTTACCTGAATGTGTTTCCACAGGCCTTCTTTTGAGTAGTCACTGCTGCACTGTGCGACAGGTTGACATATAAAAGCGTGATTTACTGCTACACCCAATATTGACACAGCAAATGAAAGGGGAGGTCGACAAGGACAACGTGGAGGATAGAGGAACCTTCACAGTGGCTGTTTCATTTAAGGATAATTCAAGGGTCACCATGTCCATTTACAAAGGGCTGTTTTGGGTTATGAAAATTCATCCATTCACTACTTTAAACAGATGCTGTCAAGTTTAGACAATTGTAGACACTCAAAATAAAGAGATAATGCATTCAATGGATTTTGAACTTGCAAGTACGACCAGAAGAGATGAGAGGATTCCATCCTTTACTAAAGCCCTCCTTTGACCCTTTCTTTTTATTACATATTCAAGGTTACAAAAAGCAGGTCAGCCCTTATTGGGTGTGGAAATCAAAAAAAGAGCAACATGATTGGCCGATAGCAAATATGATGTAATAGTCAAAACAACGAAAACAGTGCGTCATAATAGTCAAAATAAAGAACTGTCATCCTGTAAAATCTGTGCAATTGTGCAATTTTAACAACAGAATTTACTTATCATATACGGTTAATTTTATTTTTTGGGGAGCTTCCAAATTCTCAGCACCAATTATTACTGATACAAACTGGGGAATTTCCATTCATGTGTATTTCAAAATATATATCCTGGAACTATCCCAAAATGGCTGCTTCAAACAAAAATGACATCCTGTTCGTTCTTCAATAGGGACTTTTTTGTGCTGCCTAGCATGACAGATATACTCAACCAATTTTAGTCAAGTCAGGGAAAAAATGCAATCATTTTTCCTACTTTTATAAGTCACCCTTGACATCCGAGAAGAAACCCTAAAAACCCAATCGAACACTAACTTAACTTTGATAAGATGCTAATTAAGATGCAGGTTCATTCATTTGTAAATCGGACCCCGAAAACCATTCCTAGAAAGAACAAGAAAGAATGCAAACTACAGAGACTCAATGTGACTAGAATGCATTGTATTACTTAAAATTCTTTTGCAGCAAAATGGGCATCAATGATATCAGTTCCCATCAGGAAAGCATCTTAGTAGATCAGTATTATATTATTATTATTATTTATTATCATTATTATTATCATCATTATTTGTCAAGTGTTCTTTAAAAAATG